>NW_022739554.1:0-664 GCF_011630105.1 Anneissia japonica
CTTAACGTTGTTTTTTTAATTGTTCTCTAATTCCTCCATTGTCTAAGTTCCCCTTAAGGTACAGGTAATAATAAATAATAATAATAATAATAATAATAATAATAATAATAATAATAATAATAATAATAATTTCAGCATTAATTATCTTGGCCTAAGGCTTGCAAGGAAGAATCTACAGATACTATTTACTAGGCCTATAAATAATAACTAGCCCAAGGGGAATATCTTTTGTGTACTTCCCTTTAACGTCGTTTTTTAAATTGTTCTCTAATTCCTCCATTGTCTAAGTTCCCCTTAACGTACAGGTAATAATAATTAATAACAATAATAATAATAACTATAATAATAATAATAATCATTTCGGCATTACATGTAATTAACTTGGTCTAGCCTTGTAATCAAGAAACTGCCGATTACTATGCCTAATATTAATAACTAGCTCATTTTTACATTCATTTGATGTCATTTTTACATTCATATTTGGTGCTCTGCCATTTTGGCAGGTCTTATGGCATCCAGTATTTTAGAGCTGCCTATTCTGAGCTCTTCTCTTAATTTGAAAATAACTGTCACCCTGTTTCATATGATGAAGAAAACGCGCTTTTCCTTACTCTTTGTGCTTTTCCCAGAGAGCGTCTTAGTAGGCCTAGGTAATTATGCTAAA
>NW_022739555.1:0-892 GCF_011630105.1 Anneissia japonica
TGTATGTAAATTACATGATACGCTTATCCTAACAGCGTTTAGGAAAGGTTTTTCTCAATTCACATACAAAGCTTCTTTTAATTTTCACGACTAATGGGTGACGTCTTCTTTTTCCGGCTGTCTATGGGCTGGGATGCTACCCTCACCTACACCATCCTTACCACCTGTGTTGAACCGAGCATGACATAAATAAGCATTATCTGAAACAGATGACAAAAAATAATTCCGGTTCAAAGATTTTATATTCGATCCTTCTCTTATTCCAGAGCATTACCATGTACTTGAAAACATATTATAATTAAGTGCATACCTTCGATTTTCGGTGCTGCTGGCAGCATTCGCCTGCTTAGAGATTCCCTTCTTTCATTATCTTGGATTGGAACAATCCTATTAAAATGTGAATTAAATTGTAACATGCATCAGGTTACAAGCAGCAGCTATTACCCTTCCCGAAGGGAAACGTTTAAACTTACGCCAAAAAATGAAAAAAAAAAAGAAGCAAAAAACACATAAAAACTCATATTATCAGTAAAAATACAAATTAAACAACGATATGCTAACACGACACTACAGTACTCTAAAATTCTAACTTTCTCGCCTACTCCAATTGAGGCATAACTTTTGCTTACTCTTTTTAATTTTACTACCAAATGTGTAGTTTGCTTTTCTTATTATTATCCGCTTTATACAGTCTGGCAACTCACCATGCTTTCACAATCTGTCGTTTGTTTTTCACGCTGAGTACGAGAGCAACAATGACAAAAACGGCGAGAACGCCACAAACAGCAATTAAGGAAATGGAGATTTGTGACAAGGGGGATTCATCAGGCTTACTGGACTCTGCTACCTTACCGTCACATACAGAAACACGAGGACACATATCAATAACAAT
>NW_022739556.1:0-2215 GCF_011630105.1 Anneissia japonica
TCCTACCTTCCTAACTTTAATCATTGAGATTAGGCCTATTGATAGAATACCTGATCGGCAGTGGAGGTCCCGATTTGTGAGCATGCGCACATACTCTTGGAAGCACCGTTTCCATTCTAGTGTTAAATTGGCTATTTTGACGCCACCACACGGTTGTCACAATAGCAAAATTAAGCGTTGTAGGGTATGCTCTGACTCCCATTGACTCACTGAAAAGGTGATTGACTGATGTTGAAAACCAGCAATGCGTAAATACTAAGCAGCTGAGAATACGATGCGATAGGCCTGACTGTGACTTATCCAAGATAACAAATATTAAAAAACTGCTATTCCAATGAACTGTAGCAATCCACTTGAAAAATTAGGTTTATGTAGAAGATTCTGAGTAATAAATGCTAAATAAAACAGAAAAACTGTACTACCATATTTTTTTAAAATTTGTTTTAGCCAGGGTATGCACTGCATACCTTGCTTGCCTTGACGGTCTGCCACTGATCCCCTCCCCAATTCAACTGCAGCCTGCTTCTATCTCCCCTATTACATTTTTTTACAATTTGTTTTAGCCAGGGTATGCACTGCATACATTGCTTGCCTTGACGGTCTGCCACTGATCCCCTCCCCAATTCAACTGCAGCCTGCTTCTATCTCCCCTGTTACATTTACTGCCATAATCCATTTTCTGATTATAAAAATTATCTCACCTCTTTGATAAACATGGGCATCAACCTTATTACGACAAGTGAGTGCAATCGCAGTCCACTGAGCTCGTTTTCTCACGTACTGTCCGTCTTCATTTATGCAGTCAAGTTCATCCAGCTGCAAATGACCAAATTCCATTATTTGAATTTGTCCCAAAAAACCAGTCTAATTAAAACTCTCTTCACTCTGTCCACACTATCAAATTTTCTTTGACAAAAAACTGTTATATGCCCATATATAGTCATGATGTGGCTATATTTGGTCATGATGTGATGTCATCATGACCATATTTAGGCATGTCACATGGTTTTGTCAAATAAAATTTGATAGTAGACAGGAAGACTATGTTGCTTTTTCTGGTTAACCCAATTTTTAAAATATGTCTTTGTTATTATGCAAAATAGCATTCAAATGACATCAGTGACCTCCGACATGGAGCACACATAAAGATCTCAAAAAAATATGATTACCAGTTTTTGAAGTCGTTTGGTTTCATCAATCCATTTTCCAATTTCTGCTTTGTTGCCTTCACTATCTGTCAATTTACTGTCCATTTTTTCTTTTGGAAAATCTTGTTTAAATTTTAACTGCTGACCACTTTAAAAAAAGAATGATAGAGATGAACGTTTTATGTGCTATACAAGTGCACAACCACTAACATTATTTATCCTGCAATACTCAACAAAGAAAGCCTATTTGTTAGGATGCGTGGGCGGTGGAGGTCGGAATGGGCTGGTGCTGTGTATATTTGCAATTTTTCAAGGAAATTATGAGAACTACAGCAAAATAAAAGGTTTATGGCAAATTTGCTAAGTAAAATGTATATAAGGGAAATTTCTTTACAACTGGTTATTGTACTAAGAGTTGTTCATTCAAGCACATAATTCTTATGTGAAACCACAAAATGTTTCAAAGTGATATAACATTGTGTTAAAAAAGTTGGCAATAATATTCAAAATCAGGCGAATAAACATGACTCTTTTGTTACTGCTACTTTTCTGATTGGATTGGATTGGTTTGGATTTATTCGGTGTAAACACCAAGGATAACCCACGAAAGTCTAGAAGAAGACTTATTTCCAGTGGGGTTATTCTGGTGGAGATTGGTCAGTACACCGGGAGACAATCCCCTACTCTTTTCTGAAGAGTGTACTGCGTTCTTTAACATACACATGGGCTATAAATGCACACAGGCTTAATGGCTACACGTCTCATCCAAAACACGGTGTGCTATTGTAACTTGTATTTTAGCCCTCCAGCTGAAACACAAGGAGAGGCAGCAATGGGAATTCACCTCCAGACCTAGAGATCTCCACGGTTCAGCGCACACACAGTGGCTACCACCAGATTAGCAAACTGAACTAAGTTGCTCTTTCTACCAAAGATACTAGAAATACAAGATAGAGTTCTCGCATTGTCAAAATGAGGCGGAAGTCGTGCCCAACGTAGGCGTCGCCCTTCTTTTTAACCATGCAAGTTTCCTATACTTCGTGCCCAACGTACAGGGCGCCCTTCTG
>NW_022739557.1:0-864 GCF_011630105.1 Anneissia japonica
GGTAAGGAAAATAATGAAAATTTATATAAAAAGTGAAAAAAGGAAAAGAATGATAGAAAGATGGTAGAAGTGGTTTCGCGCAGTGGGAACGGTCGGGGTTTCAATTTTAATTCCCTCGCTGTGCATTTCACTTGTGTCCTTTGGCTAGACACTTTATCTGCATTGCTTCTCTCCACCCAGGAGTATAAATGGATACCTGGTAGGGTTAAATGCCAAAATGCGCTGATGTAGCTGCTGCAACGTTATGGAATACTCCCTCAGGGAGCTTGAGTTTGTGTTCCATAGGCGTTTAATCCTATGACCGGGGATAATAATGTAAGGCACTTAGAGGCATTGTTGGCTTTAGGCGCTATATAAGTCTAACATAATAATTATTAGTATTAAGATGTATATTTATAATGTAAATAAGGATGTAAATATGAAAAGGAAGAAAACCAAATAAATACCAATGATTGCCCTTTATTGTGAACGTACTGACTTAAAATGAAGAGAAATGTGACATTTTATTATTATTATTATTTTACCAATGAAAAAAAATCTGCATTTATTGAATTAAATTAATTTTTCTTTTACCGTTTCTAAATAATGTTATAAATTATGAAAATACAATGTTTGTGTATTGTAAAAATAATGAATGCATATACAGATATTGTATATTCATATGTATATAACTTAAATTGTAAACTAAAAAAAATGAAAAAAATATATATATACTGACTGAGAAATATACTATGTTTACCCAGAGAACAGCGAAATTACTTTTCCCTGGTTTACCTTATGGAGGAAAAGAAGAAATAATGAAAATTCGTAAACAACAAAATTGATAGCATGTATATGTGTATGTATGTGTGTGGGTGTGTGCTC
>NW_022739558.1:0-933 GCF_011630105.1 Anneissia japonica
ATCAATTGTCATTTCGGCTGCTGAAAAGGGGATTGGGAAACGGGTAGTAAACAATAAAATTAAACAGTGGTTTGACAAAGAAGCCGATAATGCTATTAAAAATAGAAAAAAAGCTGCAAAAATACATAGGCAGTATTTAAAAAGAGGTGATAGAGATGATGCTACTTGTGAGTTTCTTTGGAGGAATTATCAGGAAAAGCGTGTTTATGCTAAATCAATTATTAAACAAAAGATTAATAAGAAGAGAATGGATAAATCAATTGTAATTGCTAGTAGAGGTGGACCAAGATGTAAAGAGTTCTGGGAGACTCTTAGGGGTCCAAAACATAAACATCAATCTGTTGACTGTATAAAATCACCCTTATCAAATGAAATTATTACTGAGAAGGAAAAACTGAATCAGACAGTCAAACAATATTGGGAAACAATTGGGAAAATGCATATGAATATGCATGATATTACTTCCTTTAATACTACAATCTTCATCCAAAATGTCCGCAATGAATTAAGTCTAGAGGACCCTACAGATAACAATATGTGCACCTCTAGTGGTACTGAACATAACTTTTTGTATAATATAGAATTAAGCAAAGATATTGTTTCTACTGCTCTAACACAGGCCAAAAATAATAAGGCACCAGGTCATGATGGAATAACTAATGAGCTGTTAAAGAATGGTGCAGAACATATTCAGCACTCTCTCCTTGGTATGTTCCAAAGGATCAATGAATTAGAGGAAATCCCAGATGATTGGAATAAATCAATCATAATACCAATATTTAAGAAAGGTAGTAGACTAGATCTAAACAATTACAGAGGGATATCTTTAACATCATGTGTGTCTAAGATTTTTAACAGAATTATTGCCTTCTCAATAACTGACTTCCTGGAAAATGAAAATGTCCTTTCGGAAGTGCAGGGAGGCTTTAGATC
>NW_022739559.1:0-3994 GCF_011630105.1 Anneissia japonica
CTTTAATGATTTTGGCACAACATGTATATAATACATACATATATTATTTTTACATTTTTGACAAGCTACAGTACACTATTTTAATTTACATTATGATAATACTGATTATCTTTCCTCTTCTTAAAATAATGGGCCACAACTTGTGTTACTACTGTACTATAATTTATGGGGTCATCCACAATGACATATCAGCATTTTCACTAGTGTACAAACAGTATGCCAGAGAGGGGAGGGGTAGACAAATGTTCACACTTTGCAAATGCAATATTTAAAATAATAGATTTCTATGACCAATTATAATGGAACCAAGTACTGTACTTATGTTCTTCACAAAAAAAGGAGAATGGTTTTGCAAAGTTAACTTTTTTTATGTACACTTTCAAAGAAGTGGGAGGGTGTACGAAAAAAAAACCGTTTGTACAATTGTGAATGACCGCTAAAATAATCTACTGTACATACATTTTTACACAACACACAAAGTTAAACATCATTTTTGATCCTAATACTAATGCTGATTCCCTTTACCTTCTCCCTACTGAACAATTAAGGCAATCTCAAGATGTCTCTCTCTAATATTTGGCCATTAATGAGCCACAACTTGTTTCCTACATATACTGTACACATAAATAAGCATTTTAAAAATAGTGTAGTATGTACATGTTATACATTTGTACAATACATATTGTTTTACAATGTCTTGATTTACAACTTTGTACAAATGACAAGCCATATAATATAGTGTTAAATAATCCAATACTGTGAATCTATTTCTGCAGCTCAACAAGTTAACCTCAGTTTACTATTTATAATCAACAACTTCCTTTGGATAAATTTTACGAGTGTTGAACAAAATGGGTAAACATATTATCACAGTAGAGCACAGTATTTCCTTTTCTTTGCGATTTAATACAGTGATTCAGATCTTGATAGATTTATGCTTATTTTTTTAGACTAACAGTACCTCTCACCCAAGCTGTTGAAATTTAAGTACTGTACTATGTGTTGCATAATTACAAGCATGCTCTTTGTATATATGCACGCTACACATGTGGGCAGACAAATGCTACCTAGACTGAATAAAATATCAGTTACAGTTGAATTTATACAGTGTTGTGTTGTCTCAATGGCCACAACACAAACATAACGCTGTAGTACCGTAAATGCGCGAATAAGCGCCACGCCAAACGTGATTTTTTGTGCTAAGCGTCGCTCTCGAATAAGCCCTGCGGTGCTTAATCGAGAGTAATTATCCTGTGTGTAATGAAACGCTTAGAGAAACAGGGTTTTAAATACAATGTCTACAGTGTTAAAATAATAAATAACAATGAAGACACAAGCATTTCTTTTATGATGATGTAGAACCTATGATAGGCCTACTGAACTACGAGAATATGTGAGATAGGTAACATGGGAACGGGCATGGAAACTGCCATGGCAATATTTTTTTATAAGCACCGCACTGAAGCCTCCAAAAATGTTATAAGCGCTGCAGCGGTTATTCGAGCATTTACGGTATACCAACATGGTACTACTACAAATCACTACACTCAATTGTTACCCAAGCCCATGAACGTTAGCAAAATGGGAGGAGGAATTCAAAGAATCTTTAATAGGGATTATGCTATAGCTACAGAGCTGGACAAGAAAGATCCAACCACCCAGACTGTTGCATTAAAAAGTAATCTAAAGTGGGTTAACTTTGGCATTCGGAGTAACTTTGGTGGGTCAGTACATGAAAATTTTGCAACCATGTCACCGTCGTACCGTACACTCAATAATTGTATCACGTTTCTGCCTATGAGTAATCACCTATTTTACAGCTCTACAACCAAATTCTACACACATGACACGACCCCAGATGTTGCTGTATTCCGGCCAATGAAAGTGGAGTGGAAGAAAATTCTAAGTGACTGGAGTATAACGGTCTCGTCTCCAGTGAGCCTGAATGTTGCTGCTAACCTTGGTTCTGAATTCCGTAAATGTGCCTTATATCCTTTTGACCCACAAGAAGTAGTGATCAATTAACCCGATGCTCAGCAACACAATCCTGATGATATCGCCCGCAACTTAGACAACTGCCTTATCAAACTTTTGAAAGAAAACCGTGGCCAGGGAAAGGAAACAAAGAAGTAAGGAAAGAATATACATGTAGCCCTAGAGTCCAAATAACATTAGAAAATATCCAATGCACTGGTAAAAATTCTACCCGAGTCCCCATGGCAAATATTTGTTGCCAGTGACAACTTATGTAGCATGTGCCACAAGGACTATAATGTTTATAAGGAACCACAATGGCTACAATGCATTTACTTGTTTGAACTGGGTCCACACTGTAAATAGTGGGTGAACCAAGGTACACACACAGGTAAAAAGTGCTAATATTAAACATGCCTTGGTGCAATTTAATAAGCTGTCATCCTATGTAAACTTGTACTGTATATATATTTATCAAACAAATTGTTAACTAAATTCTAGAGTTAATAATGAATATGGTTGTTTTTTTAAATATTTAAAGGTTGAAATTTATTGGAAAAAGGCAGACAGACTGAGCAGTGTCCGGTGGTACTGTACCAGGAAGCAGAAGAGGCCAACAGTTCTTGAATGGGAAGTCCTTCAGCCGTCTCCAGGATCAGAGAAGTTGGTGGAGTAAATCTTGAATACTCCTTCACTAAAAGTCTGGCGAGTTTGTAAAGAGAAGCCTTCCCTGCTGTCAATGTCCGTCTGGGAACAGCTAGGTATGGAAAACTTGTGGAAAAGTTTATTTAATAATATGGCAGCACACCTAGCACCACTCCACCTGACTGGCAATGTGGCAAAGAATTGGAGAAAGTTTAAGCAGAGATTCTTACTATATAATGTAGCCTCAGGCATATCAAAAAAGGCTGATGCCACCCAGACGTCTATGTTGCAAGTAATCGGTGATGCAGCACTGGATGTAACACCTTTGTTTTCAATGATGAGGAAAACATGAAACTAAAGAAAGTACATTTTTTTTATATTACATAAACTGGATAGCTTTGTAAGGACTGGCAGTTTGCATCTTATGTAGATCATGTATGTTTATTAGAGTGGACTTCTTCTGAAAGTCAGTGACATACCTTGCCTATATAATGAGTGACGCAGGCATTCAAATCGATCCAGAATAAGTCTTCAGCATGTAGAAGTGGTCTACACCCCAAAATTCCAAGGAACTGAGGAGCTGCTTTCGGCTAACCGAATATTATAGGAGGTTTGTAGAGGGTTATCCTAGAAGTGCTACCTTCACAGCTAAATGAAGCAAACCCAAGAAGAATGTACCAAATCCAGATTTAAAGAAATCATCAGAGCCCCTTTTTACTGTACTCATTGGACAGATGAATGTAATAGAGCATTTGAGCAGTTAAAATCTAAGCTACCCTATGCCACAGTCTTGGTATATGCCTACATAACCAAGCCTTTGTAGTCATATAGATGTTTGTTGAGATGGTCTTGGAGCATTATTGCTGCTAGCGTTTGAAGGCACTGAGAAGAAACCTGTAGCGTATGCCAGCCGATCTGTTAGACAGAGTAAGCGAAACTATCTAGCTTGGCCACTACTAAAAAATGTAAAGACTACCTGGAGCTGTAACATTTAAAAGGCACCAAAGTAAATGACAGACAGCAATCCACTAACATGTGTTTTAACATCAGTATCAGCTAAGTTGGATGCTACAGGACACCGTTGGGTGGCTGCATAATAGCTAACTTTGACTTCACCATCCGATACAAGCCAGACAAGCCCAATACAGATGCGGATGCCCTATCATAGACCGCTCACATTGGATTGTAGTCTGCCTAAAATAAAATCAAAGACTTACAAACAAGGGTCAGTGAAATATCACCAAAAGAAGTTGTCAATGCGGTATGTTGCATGCATTTATCAAGCTGCATAACCTTATCTTTTAATTTCTATCAACGTAATCATGTTTCAATCTCAAGTTTCATGAAATCTAGCTTTCTGAATTCAAATACTAAT
>NW_022739560.1:0-1811 GCF_011630105.1 Anneissia japonica
GGGAGGTCAATTTTAACAGTTCCGTGGATGGAGTTGGGAGGAAAGGTCAACATACATTGTCAACAAACTGGGTTTCATGCATCTGTTACATTTCTCACCAAGGTAGGTTGCAGCAGTAGTTTCATCATTAAAAGTGGCTGTTCACATTCATACAAAGCTAAATTTAACTTGTATTCAAGAATGCAAAATTACCTTTTGATTTTTTGCAAAATTTTATAATGGATGCTAATTAAGCACGCATTCAAATTTGTTTGCAGCCATTTTATGGAGGTAAAGTACATCGAGTGACAGCTGAGGTTAAGAATAATTCTGGTGTCGTTGTCTGCAAGGCTTCTGGCGAGTGGAACGGTCTTCTAGAATTTACATATGCTACGGTAACATAACAACTGATACCAATGTTTTTTCTAATGGCTTTATAGCTACATTAGGGTATTCTAGTGCTTAATGATATTCAAATTTCTTTTATTTTCTTTTTCTTTGTTGTCAAGTACATAAGATTTTTTTACTGACATATTTCACATAATATGCCATATTTTAAAGTGCACCTAATTTATGTTGTTGATTAATTGGAGTTCTCTCTTTATAGGGTGAGAAGAAACAAATAGATACAACACGACTTTCACCAACGCCAAAGAGTGTGCGCCCTCTAGAAGTACAAGCACCGTATGAATCACGAAAGCTCTGGCAACATGTTACTAACAGTTTGAAACTTGGAGATTTGAATACAGCAACAGAACACAAAAAACAGGTGATTATTTGTGGACTTATTTTTTAATAAGAATATAAATACATTTGGTACTGTAAGTTATTTGATATGTCTCTATTTTATTGTTAAGTGTGAAATAAATAATAAGATTTATAAAGCGCACATATCCACAGCAAAATTGTAAGAATTACTCAAGGTTAGTTGTATAATCCCCTCCAGTGGTAGCTTCAGAAATTTGCTGATAGGGCCCGACAAGTCCTACGGGGTGAGGGCCCAAAAAAGGGGCCGACTAGAGCATCAGTCATGGTCCCGAAATAAAAATCCCTGGTAGTGTTCAAAGGGAGAGTTCTATGGCTTTGTATGGCCCAAAGATTTTAAGATTAATGATAAATCCGTTTCTAATTTAAGATACCCTGATGATACAGTAGCATACTAATTTCTGACAGTGAAAGTGACTTGCAAGAACTTTTAGACAATTTAAAGTTTGAAAGTGAATGAAGAAGGTTGTATATTTATTAAAGAAAGACTAAAGTCATAGTGTTTAGTACTAAACAAAATGTTCCTGATTGTTGAATAATTCGCCGCTCACATCACGAACTAACACAATCAAAGTAGATTGTGTTAGTTCGTGAAATCAAAAAAGCACGTCAAAATACGCGCTGTTGTTGTTAAGGACTTTTTGTGTGGTAAAGAATACAAAATTGCTTGACAACCAATACGCGCTCGTTTTGACGCGCTACTGTGATTTCACAAACTAACACAATCTACTTTGATTGTGTTAGTTCGTGATGTGAGCGACAAATTGTTGATGGATAGATTTGAATACTTAGGTAGCATTGTTACAAGTGATTGTATAAGGGACACAGACATCAACCATAGGATAGCTATAGCTAAGAAATAAATTCATGGACCAAAAGAATATTTTTACAAGTAAAAAGGTCAATCTTTAGTTAGATCTAATCTTGAGTTTTGTACTATTATTTTTAATTCAATTTCAACTGCACAGTCTGTTATGTTGCAACGTATTCAAATTAAATTCTGTAGGTTCTATTTTCGTAAATTTGGTAAAAGTCCTAAGTTGGCTTTACTCGAAGAGAGAAGGAAT
>NW_022739561.1:0-557 GCF_011630105.1 Anneissia japonica
AGAAATACAATTTCTACAATATTAATCTTGTTTTTATATAGATAAAATGTTTGATAAATACTATCGTTCATAAAACAAACGAAATTCAGCGCGTCTATTTCCATTCCAATCATGGACCTATTAATAAGAATAGGTCCATGTTCCAATCAATGGCGTTTGTAAACATGTGCACTGACGTTTCGTCTAATCCCAGGACTTTCGACGGCAATGCTGGCCTGCCTGCCTAGGTTCCAGGCCAACCAATAATAATACACAAAATGTATTTTTTTAAATATAGGCCTATGGCGCATCCTACTACATGCACTTCAACTTTTACAACAAAAGCCTATGCCTAGTAGTACTCCCTACTGTACTTAAGCCTAGGCCTACACTAGTTTGATGTCGTCGGGGTACAATTCTGTCTCTAAATGCAGCGTGATCACTAGGGAAAATAAAAATTCCCAAGATTGGGTCTAAAAAATCCGAAGATTGCTTTTAAAAACCCAAGATTCACAAAATATTATTATTGCCTATATACATAAACTTCATTTAAAAGTCCTTCATTTTAAAGCTTTTTC
>NW_022739562.1:0-654 GCF_011630105.1 Anneissia japonica
CTACCTAGAAAGTCCACGCGAAATGATCCTAGGCACGTCTGTGTTTGTACCTTCCAGATTTGGCAATAAACTCATGCAAGAGCTCCGCATATTACACTATATGAAAATTATTATATGAAGTTTAGATTTAATGCTTGAAAATTTTTTTTAATCCATTAAATCTAACCTGAGTATAATAATTTTCCGTTAGTGTACGATGCATAGTCTACTATTAGCTTTATAAGTCTATTGCCGTCGTTGAATGTTATTTTTTTTTCATTTAGCTATGCGTATGCTGATTTGTGCTCCTGCAATACGCGTTAACTACCCATCAGAAGTACGGATACGTAGTACAGATACGATGAATAACTAGGCCTATCTAGTAGTAGGAGGCGGCCTCCTGCCTGGCCGAAGGCCTACATCTAATTTCGTTCCTTGAGTCTTTAAAATAGGTCTCTAATATAATCTAATAAACATTCATTTTGTTTTGTTTATTAGGGTTCATTAATTCAATGACTTCCTTGATTTTTCATACTTAATTTTGAATTTGAAGTAACTTTCTTCTGGTAGTAGGCCTAATTAAATTTGTTTTACGAAAGTAATTTTCAAATACAATTCAATATTCATCGCGGTGTACTATGTCTTCGCGGTGACGAAATGATTTTTTTTTTTTTT
>NW_022739563.1:0-659 GCF_011630105.1 Anneissia japonica
TACGAATGCACAAAGTAGAGTCGTATACGTTGACATAATAGACATAAAACAATTTTTTATTTATTTCGAGTATGCATGTGCTCTTCCTCAGCAAAAATCACAGTAAATTTTCGTTGGACCACATTTTCTCACACTATATTACAAATGCAATATATGTATATAGTAGAGCGGCTAAGGAGAATAATCGTGCACTTTTGGAAGAAAGCATGAAACTTCCCACAGTGATACTATGACAACTAAGGATCATTAAAAAAAATAGATCCCAACAATAACGCCGCTTAGTCAAAATATTGGATTTTTATCAATAATCTTCATATCTACAGCACCTAGCACTGTCATTCAATGGTCTTTACCTATGTTTTCAATATTATGGAGTATCATGCAATCATCAGAAATTATGTTATATGGCCGCCATGTTTGATTTTAAGATGGCTGCCAAAATATTGTTATTTTTGTCATTATCTTCATATCTACAGTAACGTAACACAGTCAATCACACCTTTAACTATGTTTTTATTATCAGAGAGTATCATGCAATCATCAGCAAATTATGTCAGAAGGCCACCATATTGGATTTCATGATGGCTACCAATGAAAGTTCCTCTTTCAGTTCTATGAAAAAGTTTCTCGAACGTGTAGCCTCTTACAATATCAGTGTC
>NW_022739564.1:0-503 GCF_011630105.1 Anneissia japonica
CACGATTGAAATATCGGCACCATGCTTAGAATATTATTGTATTCATTCAAAATACTGTAATCAAAATATGGTCGTGCTTTTTTCCAATAAAGGTCATCAATAATGTTTAAAGAAGTTTAAGATTCAAATACAAGCAAGTTGGCTTATATTTATTTTATTTAGCAAAAAAAAAATTATGGAATGTACCATGACAATAGCATAAATCGGTGTAAATGGTACTTTTAGCTACCCCACAAATACAGCACTCGGCCAAGGACCGAAAATTAAACTAGGTACAGAAAACAAATAATATATGTGCCTATAGTTATCTACTTTGTAAACATACCATTTATATACAGTACGACCAAAACATAAAATGTACCCAACGGCTAAAGAATGCTGAAACCCAGACACAAGCCATGAATATAAAGTTGGAATACACATGGGGGAGGGAGAAGAAATCGGGATATTTCAACATTAGATTTCATTAGACATTTTATTATTATTATTTAGTTATTTAGTTA
>NW_022739565.1:0-511 GCF_011630105.1 Anneissia japonica
TTAATTACAGTAATGCCGAAATGATTATCTATTATTATTATAATTATTATTATTATCATCATCATCATCATTATTATTATTATTAGTTATTATTTTTACTATTATTATTAATTATTATTATGTTACTAAAACCAACCTATAGACAAACCTTAGGGGAACTTATAGACAATGGAGGAATTAGAACAATTAAAAAATCGATGTTAAGGAGAAATAACACAAAAGATATTCCCCTTGAGCTGGTTATTAATTATAAGCCTAGTAAATAGTATGGTTCTTCATTACAAGGCTTAGGCCAAGGTAATTAATGCTGAAATTATTATTATTATTATTATTATTATTATTATTATTATTATTATTATTATTATTATTATTATTATTTAACATTAATTACATTACAAGGATAGTTTGGCCAAGTTCAATAACGCCGGAATGATATATTTTATTTATTTAATAATATTTCCCTTATGCACTCTATTTTTTAATTCATGCTTCAATTTTTTCCACTTTTTTT
>NW_022739566.1:0-1311 GCF_011630105.1 Anneissia japonica
GGTCACTGAAACCATATTTATAGTACTTTATTCCACTTTCCTTGTCGAAGAATCCAGACCAATGTGCAGCGACTTGTAACTCCTGTTGAAAGTCGATTTCATTCTCTCCCGGTGAACCATCGTAAACCGCCCCGTCATGCGGGGGAGACGTGTCCACAGTGATCTAATGCACAAAAATAATTTGAAAGACAATTGCCATACTGAACTGATAATCTATTCCACCAGATGGTGTCCTCTGGGAGATAGATTTAACGCAACAAGAACAACAAGATAAATCACGTCCAACTACCATGACATTAACAAGAGGTAATAATATTTTGCTCTTCCTTCATGCCTCAATAAGGGAACAGAGCATTCTCGATTGCAGCTTCCAAACTATGAAACAATCGGGCTAATCAAATCCACGAGGCTCTATCTTTGTATTTAAACAAACTGAAAATGAAACATCTTTTTCAATCAAAGCGCTGTACATCAAAACCTATTATTACAAAGATAAAAATAAGTACAATATTTTAAATCAATCAATAAAAAATGGCAAGTACAAATTACAACATTCAATTAAAATTCCAAAGATCGAAGTGCAGTATAATATTAAAACCCATTTTTACAAATATAAAATTAAGTACAATAAAAATTAATTAATAGAAATGGCAAGTACAAATTAAAAGCCAAAAATTCAATAAAATATCCTACAAAAAGCTATTTAACGATAAAAACATAGCAACAACAAAACACAAGTGTGTAATAAAATTATGAATCAGTCAAGTACAGGTAAAAAAACATTACAAAACTACTCTCTATGAAAAAGATGTGTTTTTAAAAGTTTTTTAAAAGATCGCACAATGGGGGCCTGACGGATATCATAGGGGAGATTATTCCATAATTTTTGATCAATCACAGAAAAAGCATTCACCAAAAACTCTTTTTGTAATGGAAACTACAAGGCGTAGGGGATCATCAGAGGACCTAAGACCTACACGACCAGGCTGAAAATTTTTAAGAATATCTTGAATATATGTTGGACCTATTTTATGAAACACCTTTGTACACATGCAGTAAGATCTCTGCTGGACTTACAACCAGTGAAGTTATAGTAGCAATGGCGAGGTTCTAGTGTGCCTATCAACGCAAAAAAACCTGCCTCGCAACACGATTTTACAGATTTTGAAGCCACTGTACTTATAATTTGATTACCATTGGATTAAAAATTGTGTACATGAATATTTGGGGAATAAGTCTGCAAGTGAATCAAACAAGTAAAACGTGCAAACCATAATACAATAATTACTAAGTGATCGACATGTCGTGATG
>NW_022739567.1:0-579 GCF_011630105.1 Anneissia japonica
GGTAACGTTTCGTCGTGTACCTCGTGCGAGACGATAGTTTGTTTGCACAGCATCTGCAGGGAGGGAATCTCGTCGTACGCTTCGTAAGAGTAGGTGAATTTCGGTATTTCTCGTTCTTACTGCGATGCGGCGCTTGTTTCCCGCAATTCCGTCTACGTGATATTCGAATGTGCTGTCCTGAATCGGATTTTTTATTCGGTCAAAGACTCCTCCTTCGCCGATGACGCCGTAATGGCGAACGTCCAAACTGTTGCCTATAGTGAACCGATGGAATCCTTTCCTCATGAACCCACGCATCACGAATAGGCATGGGGAGATCTCGTCCCATTCGTGCAGATCACGTTTGTCGAATGTATCCCAGCCGAGAGCTTTTCTCTTATGCGTTTCCATGCTGCCAACTGATGTGAGTTTTTAAGAGTTTAAGTGTATTATATACTTGTTCTTCGCACACCATCACCACCACCACCACCATCACTTTCTTTGTCATCACATTAAAACAGACACACACACACAAAAAAAAAAAGAACACATAGACTCCTCGTCTACATTTTGTTTTGCACTTTTAATTACTTTTTAGTT
>NW_022739568.1:0-2717 GCF_011630105.1 Anneissia japonica
CTCGGCGAGATAAGCACTTTTGTGCAAAAAGTGACAATTTTAAAAAGTTAAGTCAAAATATAATTATTTTGTTAGGCAATGTGAGATAGCCTGAAACAAACACTATTCCATTTAAAGTTTGAAGTTTTTCTTAAAAGTACTCAACACGTTATATTTTCATTGCGGATTTTTTGGGCTCAGTACGGACTCCAAAAGTATGCATTTTCTTTTAGTTTTATAGCGTATGCGGATTTTATAAGTCCGCAATGACGATATAACGTGTTACTCGAAATATTTCGGAAAGTCAAAAATTTGCACTAAGTGCTCAACTCGGCGAGATAAGCACTTTTGTGCAAAAAGTGACAATGTTTAAAAGTTAAGTCAAAATATAATTTTTTTTGTTAGGCAAAGTGAGATAGCCTGAAACAAAGACTATTCCATTGAAAGTTTGAAGTTTTTCTTAAAAGTACTCGAAATATGGAAAAAAGTCAAAAATTTGCACTAAGTGCTCAAATCGGCGAGATAAGCACTTTTGTGCAAAAAGTGACAATGTTAAAAAGTTAAGTCAAAATATAATTTTTTTTTGTTAGGCAAAGTGAGATAGGCGGAAACAAACACTATTCCATTGAAAGTTTGAAGTTTTTCTGAAAAGTACTCGAAGTATGGCGGAAAGTCTAAAATTTGCACTAAGTGCTCAACTCGGCGAGATAAGCACTTTTGTGCAAAAAGTGACAATGTTAAAAAGTTGAGTCAAAATGTAATTTTTTTTTTAGGTTAGGGTTAGTGTTAGGGTTAGGCAAAGTGAGATAGGCTGAAACAAACACTATTCAGGCCATACAGGCCGTAGATTAATTACGAGGATTGGTGAACATCTTGGAAGGGATAAAAATTCACACGTACTTAAACACCTTAACGCAAACAGTAAATTTAAAAGGTTGTCTGACAAGAAATTTTTCTCTATACTGGATATTGATAACAATGAAATCAAATTGAAAATCAAAGAATCCCTTTACATAAAATGGAACAATCCTGATCTTAATTTGCAGATTAAACATGTTAACTTAAAGCTTATTTAAATATACACGTAAGTAATAGTTATTATGCAAGCACTTGTTACCTTGCATAGCTTCACACCCTTTTGTAAAACAAATCAATGTACCTGATTATATATTCTACATAATAATTAGCTACACTTGGTCCATATTATAGACTTACTATTGCTTTACTAACCTTTGGTTAAACAAATCACGGTATTCAAATATATATTCAGAATAATAATTAGCTACATTTAGTCCAGATTTCAGAGTTACTATAGTTGGTCAAACTTATTGTCAAACAAATCAATCTATCTATTTAATATTCAGCATGATAATTACCTATATACATATAGTCTACAAGAAAAGTATTTGGTTCATTTCTGTTTTGTTTTTGGTTAACTGATGATGGGTTGAAGGTAATCCGAAACATGCCTGCCATTAAATCTTTTGTGTTATTTTTAAAATGCGTTGTATTTTTTGTCAACTTACGTCCATTTGGTTCTATTATCAAGGATTTCAGTTCAAAAAGATTACCAGTTTCTTTATTAAGGAAATATGAAAATATTACTCTTCGTTTGAACAAAGCCGAATTGGATTTTAATTTTTTACATAATTGCAAGGCATTCGGAGTCTTTCCTAAAATTATGATATTGTTGTACATTTGCAGTACAGTGCAGAGACTCTGCACTTGTTACAACACATTGGATAGATGAAGCTAAATATTTGCTTTTAATAAAGAAATCTACTTGCACATTTTACATCCGTACCGGTACATGTTCATTTGTAAAAACGTCCATTGGTTTCATATTTGTTTGCTTTTGTTCATAAATATTTTGTTCATTACAAAATTATTCATTCGTCTACACAGTATCATTTGTCTATGTCCGTCCGATACGTTTGTTATTTGTTTTGAGAAATGTCAGTCTTATGTTGGCTTTGTTTAATTGTTTGAATCATGTCCGTCTTATACGTTCGTTCTTTTAAGAATTTTGAAAAAAAATGTCCGTTTTATGTTTTCATTATTTTATTATTTTTTTAATCTTGTCCGTCATATCGTTCATAAATTCGTTCATGTCCGTCTAATGTGTTTGTTGTTTTATTTGTTTAAATCATACCCATCTTATGCGTTTGTAATTTATCTGTTTGAATCACGTCTTATACGTTCGTTCGTGTATTGCGGACTCGCGATCAAAGGCTGGCAGCAGTGTGGCGGCTGGTTCACGAATGATCGTCGCCCATGCGGAGTACTTCTTGATTTTGGAGAGAGGTTCGTCTATACAGTAATAATATAGAATAGTTTAGAATTTGTTGTTGTTTGCTACGAAGTCCTGTACATTGTAAATATTCTGTGTAAACTTATGCCAGTCATAGACCATACCAATTGGCCGTGACGATCGTTAAGCGCACACACATGGTTAAAAAATCTATCTAGAGTGCGCTATTTTTTCATACTTCTCAATTACGAATTTTCTTAATTACGAACGCCTTGTAATTAAGAAGGTCGACGAATTGAGAAGGTCGACTGCAGTCGACCTTCCCAATTACGAACCTTCTATTTTACGAACGGTGTTTGGCCGATGACGTCATCATGCGATCGTAAAACGATTTTAGGTAACTTTTTAAAGCTATTATCCTTGTGAATTTTGAGTGCTCTTGTTCATTTATTCAATTGCATAACAAGAAACTACAAGTGTATTAAAG
>NW_022739569.1:0-1101 GCF_011630105.1 Anneissia japonica
ATTGGAGGGAGACCTGTACTACATTTACTATAAATTACTTTATTGTAGAACTAAAAAAAAAAAAAAGAAAATTACTTTTAGTATCACCTTTCAATGATCTTTTTTACATGACAGTGTTGACTAATGTCAAATGACATAATTAAGTTTTGTCCACATTATCAGATTTTATCTGACAGATTTGTGTGATGGGCCCATATGTGGGCATGTTGAGGTCATATTACACCCAAACATGGGCATATCACAGTTATTTGTCACATCAAATTTGATAGTCTATGCAAATTTGATGTGACAAATTTGTGTGATGTGCCAATATATATGGACATGTTGATGTCATATTACACCCTAATATGGGCATATCACAGTTATTTGTCGCATAAAATTTTATGTGACAAATTTGTGTGATGTGCCCATATATGGACATGATGATGTCATATTATACCCTAATATGGGCATATCAATTATTTCAATTATATCAATCATAAAATTTGATGGTATAGACAGAGGGGGAATAAAGTTTGATATGTTGTAGAACTGATTTTTCTAAGACACAAAAAGCATATTTGACGGAAAAAAAAAAAGAAAACTCGGAAGTGGGTAATGAGATACAGATTTTTGAATATTTAAAAGCTACTGGAAACAGGGGCTTTAATAACCATCCTTTTTGCCACCTTTTCCCCCCAGTTTTTTAATATTCAAAAATTTGTATCTCATTAAGTGTTTCCGAGTTTTTCATTAAATATGCTTTTCTGAAAAATACAACATATCAACATTTTTTCCCTCTGGAGCCTGGCTTTAAAAAGTGAACTAAATCAAGTTGAATTTTGACAAAATGTAAAAGATGCTATATTTATTTTCTGTTTGTATTGATAATACTTTAATGGTAGATACTTATACCCAAGTGAATCAGTGTGCTAATTAGCATCAGTGTGCTCAATCATCATCATCATCATCATTGTCATCATCATCGTCATCATCATCATTGTCATCATCATCATCGTCGATGATGATCGTATGTGTAAAGAAGATTATGAAGAATGTAACATGGAATATGATGATTCCCTGTTCAGTCACGAATGTAATGTAATCACATAATTATTATAT
>NW_022739570.1:0-689 GCF_011630105.1 Anneissia japonica
ATATATATATACATATATATATATACATATATATATATACATACATATATATATATACATACATATATATATATAGTTATATATATATATACACACATTATATAATGACAGTGAAGGAGGAGTATGTAATACCGTGGCTGATCGAGAGTGTGGCGAAAGAGCCCACCCCCACCACCTGCCACATGTACAATAAATCACTAACCAAGTGTGAAATCTTAATTAAGAGAATGAAAATGGCTAAAAAATATGAAGATAGTTAGTAAAACACGACAAACCTTTTCTCCGGTTTTTTCCCCCTCTCAACATAGATTTGACACTAAAAAATTGTGGATCTACTAGCCATTTTAATATCGACATTTATTTGCAGTTGCAAAATATCTCACCTCTGCCTGGTCTTCATCATTTTCTATTCCTCGTGTTGCCTTTAGATGAAAATAAATGCATATTAGTCAACAATGGGTTTGTTACTAATCTAAGCAATTTAAAAATAACGTAATAAGAAAATGAAGTTAGATTTCATCAGATGTATAGAAAGATTGTAATTGAAATGTTTATAATCAACGCAATATAATGTTCTGTTGTATATGCTAATGCTATGTTTACTGTATATCTTTCTGCAGAGATCAATTCTCCAGTGTTACAAATAGCTTAAATAAGGAAGAGACAACTACATTCAGAAAAATAAACCC
>NW_022739571.1:0-519 GCF_011630105.1 Anneissia japonica
TGTTAAGTGACATACCAAATCAGATTAATATTAGTGATGATATTATTGTTTTTGGTAGTACTATTTTAGAACATGATAATGCTTTAAGGGCTATCTTTAAGAGATTTAATGATTATAGTGTTACTGTAAACAGCAGCAAGTGCGAATTTCATAAGTCTGAAATCTCATTCTTCGGAATGACATTTGGTAAAGATGGCATCTCGCCCGACCCCCATAAAGTTACTGCCATCAAGGATTTAAAATCCCCCACCAATGTGTCTGAATGCAGGTCTCTGCTTGGTATGACAAATTACGTCAGCCGTTTTATTCATGATTACGCTACTATTACGCACATTGCTTAGGAAAGATGTTACTTTCTCATGGGGCCCTGAGCAAGAGCAAGCATTAGCCACCCTAAAACTCAAATTAAGTTCAGATCAGGTAATGGCGTACTTTGACCCCTCAAGGGACACGCACGTCTATGTTGATGCTAGTCCATATGGAGTAGCTGGTATGTTAATGCAGGGGGGTAAAGTGGTC
>NW_022739572.1:0-906 GCF_011630105.1 Anneissia japonica
TGACCGATGACGTTATGGTCTCTCGATCGAAGCATATAAAAGAGATCGTCGGGAAGTGTACCTCATACCGTACGAATGTCGGAATCTATCTGAAGCAACAATCAATCGCTTTGAGGCAGCAGCAAAACAGTCAGTCGATCAAGACAAGAGGCAACAGCAACGAAGCAACGATGGATCCTACTCACTTTACTTGTCCTTACGACGTTAGCCACACGGTAAAAAGGACGAAGTATATTCAACATCTGATTAAATGCAGGAGAAACTACAACGGTCCTGCCTTAGTCAGATGCGATTTTGCAAGACAGAAATTCAACCGAAGTACTTGGATCGTCACGAAGATGATTGCGATGAAAAGGGTTTAGATCTTAAAATGTAAGTACGATACCACAAAGGAATTTATATCGATTTTCGTTACAAATATTTTTAATTAAATAATATTCAATAATTTTTCGTTTTATTCTTATTCTTCCACACAGTTTACCCAAGTACGTACGAATACCGTCGGAAGACTTATTGTAAGAACGGGAGAGTAAACACGTGTACTACTGGTTCATCGTGGAACTTTTGAGCACGACGTTGCTGCACTCAAGTTCCCAAACATTGACAGATTTGGAGCAAAATCTCTTACAAAATAAACCGTTATTAGAATTATTATAAATATGACGAATGATAGTTTTTAATAAATAATAGAAAATAACGATAATTATGTGTCGGACTTTAATATTTAAAGTCGGAGTATAAAGTTCGCTCATTTGAGACGGGGGACAACGATGACGTACCGTATTGTTTCACGGACCGATATAACGTTAAAACTGAACAGTTGTTGTAAATTTTTGAGTGTGTCTTTGATTGATTGATGGTTAGAATACATGTTTGGGAGACTAATAAAATCTATCTTAGTTGATG
>NW_022739573.1:0-683 GCF_011630105.1 Anneissia japonica
TAAGGATTATAATAAACTAAGTCATTTTAGGGTTAACGAGGGTTAACGATTCGAAAAATGAATCAAAATTCTGAGTATTTTTCAGTTTTACGCTGACTTAGCTTTATAGTCGAACCAGTAAATCTTTAGACAAAATTATAATGAACACAGAAGTAATTGTAACATAAATATTTTACGGAATCCGTTCCTGAAATATACAAATAATAACATACCAAAAGCCCAAAAAAATCTAATCAGGGGAACATTGTTCATTATAAAGATATTTAATGGGTTAAAATCAAACGTTTTATTACACAACTGCTCATCTGGAAGCGTATAAATGCATGTCGTTGCCAAGTTGTTGCTAACGAAAAAATGTGAATTGTAGGGTAACACGCCCGCGCGCGATCCAAAAGCGGGGAACACATAGGTTTGTCGCGTCAAAGGGATCTGTTGCCGAGTGATCTCCTTCTCAATAATACCTCCATGCACAAACCGAACTCCCTATTAGGATAGGAGCAGCGACATTATGGACACAGGCTCTAATCCAGAGCGTGTGTTTACTGATTGACATTTGGTGTCGACAGCCCCAGGGGCAGTGGTGGCTGCAGATGTGTTCCGACATGTCCGGAGTGGTCAGAACCTCGGTCGGGGTCCTGCAGTAAACAATCCTTCGTATTGTTCACGGAGAGTTTTGTGATCGT
>NW_022739574.1:0-1154 GCF_011630105.1 Anneissia japonica
ATATGTTGAATCACGAATAATGGAATCAAATAGATAATGTTTTTATTTAAAAGCAGGTTTTGCACGGACGTAATTTTATTTAATATGCTGATTATTGCTATTTCATTAATCAAACTATCGTAAAATTATTATTATTATTATTATTATAAACCAAAGAAATTTTACATTACGACGTATTGTTGATTTAATATGCTGAATCATTATTAATGGTATATAGGCCCACCTATTATATTTCTATAAATTAATCAACAATAATCTCATTAATCGCACTATCGTAAATTGGCCTATTGAAGCATTATTGAAGTATTATTAATTATTCACTAAATCATTATTCGAGCACCTTTATTAATATTATTGTTATTATTATTATTTATTTTTTTATATATATATTTTATCAACCATATTAACATTGAAAACATTAATATACATATGTGGATAAAATTATCGCAGAAAATAATTTATAAGATTATTTTTTAAAACAGAATCAAATAGATAATGTTTTTATTTAAAAGCAGGTTTTGCACGGACGTAATTTTATTTAATATGCTGATTATTGCTATTTCATTAATCAAAATATCGTAAAATTATTATTATTATTATTATTATAAACCAAAGAAATTTTACATTACGACGTATTGTTGATTTAATATGCTGAATCATTATTAATGGTATATAGGCCTACCTATTAAATTTCTATAACTTAATCAACAATTATCTCATTAATCACATTATCTTAAATAGGCCTATTGAAGCATTATTGAAATATTAATTATTCACTAAAGAATTATTCGAGCACCTTTATTATTATTTATTTTTTATATATTATTTATCAACCAGATTAACATTGAAAACATGAATATGCATATGTGCATAAAATTATCGCAGAAAATAAACTTATAATTTATAAGATTATTTTTTAAAACAGAATCAGAAATAGATTTAGAAATATTTAAAAGCAGGTTTTGCATGGACGTAATTTTATTTCAGATAAGTACATAAGAACTCATGGTGAACGGACGTGTCTGAGTTACGCGCTCTCGGTTTGCATTGTTAGCATTTTTTTCATTCCCGTTCAAGCAAGACTTATTAGTTGCGCTACTGAATAAAACTGCTTCATCTATCATTGATTCTTTTTTGCACATTGCTGCTTCTCT
>NW_022739575.1:0-545 GCF_011630105.1 Anneissia japonica
TTATTTCCATTTTGAACGAACTTTCACTAACACATTTAATAGACGTTTTTACGAGAGAAAAGGTTTACGCCAAGTTATTTCTTTATTAATGCTCACGAAGGAGGATGGGTCTAGGCCTAGCCTAGGTTAGGCCTAACTATGGCTAGCCTAGGCCCTAGGCCTAGACCAAGCCCTAGGCATCGTCTGTAATTCCCCTAGTTAATAACTGATATCAAACCCTATTTTATTAAATCAATTTCATTTTTGTAACTGATTAATAACAGATTACTCTGGCCATAATAAATGAACTGTCAGAAGAAGAGTTTCAGCAACTGGGATTAGATGATGGACAGCGAATTATTTTGAAAGAGAAATGTCAGAGACGAATGGAAATTGGCCAACCAGGTAGTGAACATCAAATCATTAAACGTTTGTTAGAATCTGGTTATAATGTAGACTCAATTGCAGATCACCTGCAATTAAACAAACGAACAATATTTTGGCGTTTAAAAGACATGGGAATTTCTGCTCGTATGTACAGCGACATTGACGATGGTAATTTAGAT
>NW_022739576.1:0-1137 GCF_011630105.1 Anneissia japonica
GGGCCTGTGTTGATTCACTCCATCTGTACATTACATTATCAAAAATTTTGGTAAAAGTAGACTGGCATACACATTTCCAATTTTCAGTCGCAAAAGTTGTCAGCAAAATTGTAAGTGTCATTTTTGGTTAAGTTTTCCAGCCAAGAAATTCTGATGTCTGTTACTTGATTATGTTACAAATTAGTACAGACAAACTATAATTGAATACCAATAATAGGTACACTATACTTACTGAAACCTATTTGTTGCAGGCGTATCTTCCATGTTGAATTCCGCAGTCGGCACACTGCTGTTATAAGGCCTGAAGGCGGCAGCAGGATACACTACAGATGAGGTACCCACCTGTGTGTGTGTCAAATGATAAGACATAATACAGGTATATTTATTACAAACATAATTATCATTTTTATAGTTATTTTAATTATTATTAAAAACTATATCCATGAGCATACAACAAAGTATCTAATTATTACATCATTGATAATAAGTTCCAATATAACAGATAATGCTAGCTTCTGTGCCCCTCACAAAATAAAAAAGACAAAAAGAATGTTCAAAAGTGGCGAAAAAAAGATGCAAGCCAGGTAATATGTCTTAAAAAGTAGTGTTTAGTGTCTTTTTAAAAATGTCTAATGACTGCACATGTCTGATATGTTCCAGAGATGAGGAGCTGACAAAACAATAGCTCTGTCACCATAACAACCTGTGGATTTGCCAGGAACATGAAGAGGAGCTTGGGATGATTAACAACAAGTATTGACAAATTTCATGCCAAAGTTTATGGTGGTATGGTACGGATGTATGACATCTTGGTACCATTTTGATGTTATACAATGACATCATCATACCACTAACATACTATGACATCATACCATCATAACACACAAGATAATAATCAATATGTGCTAAGTCGGATTTAAGGGCAATATCTTTGGTGTTACTTTCATCCTAACGTTATGTTATTTTCCCATTAACATCATTTTTTTAATTGTTCTCTAAGGTAGGTGTAACATAATAATACTAATATTAATAATAATAATAATATAATAATAATATAATAACATTATTATTAGTTACTACATACATACTATACATATGTATGCATGCATGCAGGCATACTATACATATGTATGCATG
>NW_022739577.1:0-639 GCF_011630105.1 Anneissia japonica
CAAAGATCGAGCGACGTCCAACCTGAAGAAGGAAATCGCCACTCTCAGAGACGAACTTAGTGCCGTAAAGGACAAGGTGGCAACAGCCGTGAAGGAACGCAGCGACGACGACGCCCGAAGTTCGGTGACGCTCGAGAAGATAAAGGACGAATTGCGACTGGCGAACCGGGAAGCGGCGGCTGCAAAGGACCTCCAACGACGGTCGGCGACGAAGCTGGAAGAGACCGAGAAGCAGGTGGAGAGTCTAAAGGAACAGTTGGATGAAAAAGGTCGCTCGACTGCCAACGCGAAAAAGGAGATCGCCTCCCTCAGAGACGAACTTCGTGCCGAAAGGGAAAAGATGGCAACGGCTTCCAAGGAACGCAGCGACGGCGACGCCCGACGTTCGGCAATTCTCGAAAAGATCAAAGAGGATCTGCGACTGGCGACTTGCGAATTGGAGACTGCCAAAGACAGGGAACGATGGTCGGCGAAGAAGTTGGAAGAGAGCGAGAGGGAGGTCGAGAGTCTGAAGGAGTGGTTGGACGTAACGGAGAAGAATCACGAAGCAAACCTTCGCGAGTTTCGTTCTTCAGTCGAGTCCGACAAGGCGAAGGCGATATCAGATCTGGAAACGGCCAAGGCCGATCACTCCGACAG
>NW_022739578.1:0-2678 GCF_011630105.1 Anneissia japonica
TCCGTAGTATTTATCTATATTTCCGTACGTCCGTAATTGGGCCGAATTTCTGTATTTAAACTACGTTGTCTCAGCGTATCAACGTCCCAGTGTATCAGCGTCTCAATGTATCAGCGTCTCAGTGTATCAGCGTTTATAAGACAACGACCGTCGTAAACATAGAAAGAGCAATAATAGTAAAACTCGAGCGTCACGACACTGCGAAGTGTCTGCTCTTGTTTCTCGTATCGAACTTAGTCGATTCAATCCGAGATGGCCCGAGTGAAGTTTCATGCAAATGTTTCGTACGGAAAAAAAAATCGCGTTTGGGGCAAGGTGCACCATTTTTTAAATATGGCACGTCTAGACCGTGGCGTAACAGTTAACAAAAATAACTTATTTTCTGAAGTGATCCCTAGTAAAACCATCCCCACTGAACACCGTCTCTATATAGGCCCTATCTAGAATGGACAATAAAAATGTTGTTTATGACAGGGGATTATTTACAATTTATCTCTATTTTACTGAGGTAACAATTATCCTGTCAGATAACATTCTGGTATTTCAGATTCTAGGTTTTGGTGCCGGAATATTGATTACTAATTATATTATACATATACAAAAATACTTTATTGTCATTAAAATACGCAGTACAATATATACTGCACATGTACTTTACTTTAAATTAAAGTTTTGTAGCCTGAATATGAGATTATATATTGAAGTATATTTGCACGTACCTAGTCCTACAAACTTTGATCGGAGCATGCTTTTACTATGTTCACAGCAGACTGAAGAGATCCCCATAACTGACTGTCGCCGGGCGAGGGTGTGTGTGTAATGTTCATGAGGGACTATCCCATGAAGATTTTTTTTAAGAATATGACCTTACATCCTATTCTTAGGGTATGAATCAAGAAAAAATTAGGCATCATATTCACAAAAAAATGTCCTCTACATTATGCTAAAGAGTTTGCCCAGAAAAGCACCCAGGTTTAAACTGTTATATCTGGACACAGTACCGTAGCATGACTCAAATTAATGACCAAATCACATTTCGTCAATCAATGTAGGTGTATTGCGAACTAAAAGATAACTTGTTCAAAATTCAATTTCTTATCAGTGTCACATTAGATAAATTGACTTGCTTATTCCTCCATTAATAAAATGCAAGGAACACGAATACATAATAATACAATGAATAACAGTGAACAAATTTACACAATGTGCAATGTATTGTGAAAAAGAACATGCTAATAAATAAAACATGTGTTATGAATACACAGGATGTCATATGCTATGCATTTTTATTTTGGAAGTAAGCCAACAAATTTATGACGTAGAATTTCGAGAGGTCTGAAGCATTAATAAATAATATATCACGCTCTAGATGAGGTGTCACTTGAATCTTCAAACGTAGTTAATTAAGTGCTGTGTTCGCTTTTGCATAGACCATATAGGCCTACCGATTACACTTTAATTTTAGTCAATTCTTGGTTTATTTATGGCAGACAGACCATGTATGTATAGGCCTACACCTCCATGGACAGATCTACCAGAAGCCAGATGATAAAGACAGGACTACCTAATATGCACAAGATTTAAAGGCGATCCAGATATAATTTTTTTTTGTGAAAAGCTGGTTAGTTTTACAGGAGTCCAGGTGTTCTACCGAGTAAACTTTGTTTACATAGGTGCCCAGAGAAAATATGAAGTAATTATGATGATGATGGTGATTATGTTAAAGGTGATGATGAGAGGACGATAATAACGATGACGATGATGACGGCGATAACGATGTTGATGATGATGATGATGATGATGATGATGATGATGATGTTGATGACTATGATGATGGCATACTGTATATTATGGTGGTGGCATGGTTTGAGTACTGAAGTGAAGTGAGCCCAAAGTGCAATCAAGAGGAAAGAGCCGACTCCAACTCCCAGAATTGTATGAATAGTTAGTAGTTATTTTAATATTTATACCTCTAAACATTTTCAAAATCAATCTTTATTATTAAATTAATAATTCTCAACAAAAACAAGCGCATGGTAAATTATCTTTAAATATATAATAAATTCAAATAATTAATAGGTATCCGTATATATTTATTTAAAAAATATCAATTGAGAAAAAGTGGTCCGGCCAAAGAAGGTGCGGCCGGTGCGGTTCTGACTGCCCTGTAATGATAATGATAAGAATAATGGTGATTACGATGATGATGATGGCTGTGATGATGACGATTTTGGATGACGGTTCTAATGAGGATGATGATGGTCATGATGATAAATATGAGACAAAGACCCTTAAATTTTTTAGTGTTAAAATGTACTATCAAAACAATTTTTAGTTTTGAAATAATTACGATTTGCAAAGATATCCACCAACTGGATAAGTTATTGGCCCTTGCTTGGGCACGCGCAGGAAACAGACGACTCCCTTCATTTCCTTGTTCCAATAACTTGATTCACAGAAGGTGGGTTTCTACCACGAGCATGTTCTCACGAAAGACGCAGGGACGTACAAAGTCACACCCTGGCACATGGACCAGTCCTACTACCCAATAGATGGTGACAAGGTAGGTGAAATACGTAAACATTATTCTGTATAGTGGTGTTTCTTTGAGTGTCAGAGAAGGTGAGTTTCCTATGCCATGGAGAAGAGCTTTGTGGCTATCAGGGTCGAAGGCTTTA
>NW_022739579.1:0-749 GCF_011630105.1 Anneissia japonica
GATAGTCTATTGTACATATATTGTTATTGACTTCATTTTTAAACTAATTTTTATATTACAAAAAAAGTATTATATTAATGAAGTAATACATTCTATTCAAAATAATTAGGTTGCAGCTATGTTACACTACTTTGCAATGCATTTGAATATGGGCTTTTCACAGTGATGGTTAATTAGAATATATAGATTTTCAACAAAAATTATTATTGATGATTAGTGCCAGAATGATTACTTCCTTATAAAGATATTGTACTTAATATCAATAATAATTATTTTTGAATGGTGTAAGAATAGTCACTCTGATTTTTTTTAACTAGTCTGTTCAAACTTTTTATTGTACTTCTCTTCTTACAGGAAATGCCGACATGATGGATATCGATGGCTTTCATGTGGTAGGATTTTAACAGGCTAAAGAAATTTGACAGAAGGGTCATCCCATCTTGCACTGTGTGGGCGATTAGGGACAAGTTCCCAGAAGCTGTGAAGACTGCCTGGGTTTTTTGATGCTATAGAAGATGATGAAATAAACTTTGTGTTGGAAGTAATTATTTATAAATTGTTATGGAAGATACCTGATAAGTCCATCCTCATTAATGCAACAGATCTTATGTAATAGATTCATTCTTGAAAATTCATGTGACAACTGTGCTCTGTTTTTTTGACAATTTCATCACTCATGAAAGTAAATTTTGTCCGCATATGCCTAGAGCTTTTGTATATCTGGACCAGTCAATTGTGTGTAACCTTCC
>NW_022739580.1:0-631 GCF_011630105.1 Anneissia japonica
TCTCAGAGCGAGGAGAACCGCAGTACGCATCTGTTCCCCGACCCTGATGAATGCCGTCGATTCGGTCGTGTGCAGGACGTTCGGCAAACTGATGCTTCATCAGCAGGAGCTTCGATGGCACGAGCTGGCCACGTGGCTCGATACGTCCAGACACGACGATCCGGTGGAAGGTCCGAAGATCGAAAACGTTTACTACGCGTCCGAAGGATACCTGCTGCATCTGGTTCGGAAGTGGCTGACCTCCAATCCCGGCGAAAGCAAGCGGGACAAGCACGCGCTGGTCGGTCTGATTCGACCGAGGTTGCTGAACGATCCGGACGTGCTGCTGAGCGTCCACCGCAAGCTCTTTCATCTGTCGTCCATCGACCAGCTCTTCAAGGACGCGACCGAATACGCCAAGTCCGTCTTCCGACACCACTCGATGAACGAGAACGACGCGCTCGGCGTCCGTCACAGCGTTCCGCAGACGGCGACCTTCGGCACTTCTCCTGCGTGCCGTCCGCCGAAACCTTCCGTTCGTCCATTCGTGCACGTCCAGAACTCCTCCATGATCGCTTCTTTTTACAGAACGGCGGTCGCAAGGAACCTCGCGTACATGGTTTGTCCGGACGGGAGCCTCGAATACGGTTGC
>NW_022739581.1:0-892 GCF_011630105.1 Anneissia japonica
GCAATAGATTTGCCTTAAAATTTATTGAGAAAATACAGACGAGATTCTTCTGACAGTTACATATGAAACAACTGTTATATTATCAATTTAAACTACTTTGACTACACTGTCATTTTCATTCAAACTGTGAAACCCAGTGTAGGCTCGTTCAAGTACCACATTAGGATAAGTTTGAACCCGCTAATTCATTTAATTTCACTCGAAACGTCCGATTTTCCGCTATTTTCGCAATTTTTTTCACATTTCTCTTCATAACTTCACTTTTACTCGTCCGATTTTCGCCATTGTTCTTTTAATCTATTACAAATTTAATAATAGTTTTATTAATCTTAATTTTAATTTATAAGGTTGCAAAATCTCGTCGGACTTTTAATTTTTGTAACGGTAGTTTTTCAAATTTTACCGTGTAAAACCTACGATTTTAGTAGAAATGTGGCGTATCGCTCGAAGTTTTATGTCGTAGATTCACTAATATTGGGCCGATTTTTGGCATTGCTGTGGCAATTTGTAGCTTTATTTATAGTTGGAGAGATAGCTGACGTTTATTTAAAGTATTGAGTGCAAAAGGTTTGAGTGTGCAGTTCTATTGTACTTTGCCTACAAATGAAGGAACGGGGCATCTTAAGTTGCGCAATCCTGGGGCTTGGTCCCTAAGGGTCCTAAAAGTGTGACCCAAAAACCCATTTAATTAAAATTTCGAGTGCAACATCCGTTTAAAGTTGGTTGCATTTAGAATACCCCTCAAAATAAAGGGGCGCATTTAAGACGTGAAAATGCCTGGCATTATTAATTAAGACACAGACTAATTAACGGCTAATTAAACGATATAATTAAACTTTCGAGTGCAACAAAATTCTTTTTGCAAAACATAACTTAGTGACCCCAGACATTA
>NW_022739582.1:0-548 GCF_011630105.1 Anneissia japonica
TAACCGGCAAGCGAGACATGTCTTCATTTTTATAGCATCTTGGTCGCTTCGATTTGTGTATGAATCAGAGAGGCAATTTGCACGTCCCTGAGGCATTGGCACAGCCCATGGTGTTACCCTGTCCATTGATTTTTAAAAGTTTTTCGAATTTTTTTCGTTTCGTAAAACCAACGAACGATTAGGCCGCCACCAAAGACCTGTTTCATCGGCGTTAAAACTTTTATCTCTGGTCAACTGATTTTCCTCAATGATGCCTTCAAGTTTGGTTTTGAACGGGTCAATCGAGTTAACATCAGCTGATTTGCATAAATCTGGTATTGCTTCATGAATAGAACTAACAATAGTGTTTACAGTCTGGTATCTTTGTCAAAGTTAATGCTCTGTTTAACTCCAAGATTAGTCTTACTTGGAATGAATTGCTCAGAGGCTAACTTTCTTAAATACAGTAATAATTTAAATCACCTTTGGTGCCAGGGTGCCGCTTTTTGGGCACGAGGGCTGTGGAATTAGATTTTGATTGCTACCCCGGGATGTTTAGATTTTGTCTT
>NW_022739583.1:0-1307 GCF_011630105.1 Anneissia japonica
TTCTGTAGAAATTGATTAGTCTCTATAGAAGGTCTATACAGTTCTATAGAATTTTTTTGTATGGGCGCCGACCGTGGTTTACGCTGATCCGCCCACGCCGGCAACCAGATCTCTCGCGAGGTTGATAGCGTTCATAGGAAAGATTCCCGGCGTGACGCTGCTGAAACCGAGCGAGTGTACGGTTCCCATCTGCTTCCTTTCGAACAACGACCACGCCGGATTCGCCGGAAGGGGAGACGCGCGCTACGTGCTTTTCGACGACGACGCCGAAAGCATAAAGTGGACGGACACGGATACGCTCGTCCAGTTGGCCGAGAGGATACTGGATCGCAATCTCGTACACGATCCCGGTGCGGTGATAGTGGAAGATGTTCGACGACATTGACGACCCGGCAACCAGTTCCGACAACTTCCTGCTTCTCATAAGCATCCTGCTTGCCGACATCGTACCTAACTGCGAAGAACGCGAGCGGGAGAGACGCGAACCTGTCACTTCCGTTTTCTGAATGTCTTTCGAAATTTGGAGGAATCTCGAAGTGCGCGTGCGAAGGAGATGGTCGAGGTGGGCGCGAGGGAGGAGGGTGATCGACGCCGACCGCCGTCTAGAATTATTCGAGGGAGGTGAGCAGGAGGAGGATGAGGAGGACGACGAAGACGATTCGTTGCAGGAGTTGTCTGTGGATCTGCAACGACGGTTGGAAACTGCGTGCGGAAGCGGCACAGACGACGACGTCGTTCCCTTCTACGCAAGATGCTTAGTTCTAGCGGAACACCTTCTGCGAGGGACGGATTCGGTCACGACGGAGTGCTGCACCATGACAGACTTCGACGCCGTGCTCGCGCGACACGTGCTGTTTCCTTGGACGAGCGAGCATTCGACGGTGATATCGAGGCGCCTGTCGGCACTCTGGATGTTCGTGGTCGTCGTGGGCACCTTACCGGCGTTGCCCATCGGTTGTTGTCCGAACGTCGGATACCGGTGTTTCGTATGCAGGAAGGAGCAGACGGACGAGGAGTGCCACCATCTCGTCACGACGATGTGTAATCGCGAACGAAGGTACGGAAGACGAGGAGGATATCTGCCGCGGTGCGCCTCCAGTATTCCCGCGTCTCGACTCTCGCCAGTCGACGAGACCGGAAGTCGCCGAGAAGGACGAGTTCGAGATCGCAAGGTGCGTCGACAGGCGTGCGAGATCGGCCGCCGACAAGCTGAGGGTGGAGATCGAAAAGGAGATAAGGTATGCAGAAGCGTGCGTCCGATACGCCTCCCTTCCAAAGACCGTGAGTCTCGGTTGCATAGCGCACGT
>NW_022739584.1:0-850 GCF_011630105.1 Anneissia japonica
GTTATAGTATATAGTTTGTCAGCACTTTTAGGTAAATTACACCCATGACGAAAGAAATTAGCGTCAAATAACCTCTGCAGGAAAACAGGCTTTACGAATAATCCAATCCAATTCAATCTGGTATTTATAAAGCGCCTTTCTTTGTAGATACAAAGCGCTGCAAATAATTGGGATCCAAAGGTAGAAATCAACTTAAATATAAACGGAATATATTAAAGAATTATTACCACATAAACCGAGAATGTCACCTATTGTCAGTCTATAAAAAATAAAATGTTCAAAATGTTAACCAGGCGACAATTGAATAGGCTGACCTTAATGTATGATACCATCGAAAAGTAGGCCTCTACGTAGGCTGTTTCATTTCAAGTTTTGCTTTAAGACAATTCAGTCGAATTGGAATATTGTCAGAATCAACCCATTATCATGTAATTCGCTTTAAAAAAAATTGTCAACTTTTTTCATATTAAAGAAAATAAAGAATAGCGTCAAAATATCCTCCACAGCAACTTAAATGTAAACGAAATAATGGAATTAGCACCATATACACCGAGAATATCACCTACTGAAGTCTATTTCAAGAATAATATGAAGTCGAAAGAAAATAAAAATAATGTTAAAAATCTTGACTAGGCGACAATTAAGCTAGGCTACCTTAATGTCCTAATACCATCGAAAAGAGGTGTGCTTCTTCTATTTTTGTCTCTCTCCTTTTCCTTATTTCCTGGTTGTAAAAACATTAGATGTAAACGTGGGCTCCATCGGTGGCTTCGTAATCACATCAAAAATGATTCTTTTGTATTTCTCTCTAATGTTTTGCGCCAGGAAGATACACGATCACAAGTGCTAC
>NW_022739585.1:0-10725 GCF_011630105.1 Anneissia japonica
TACATCGTTGAGAGCTACGCTACGCGATGTATTATTGTCCTTTATTAAACACTGTATTTACCTTTATTTGATGATTTATTATATATAATTTAACAGCGTTAACGGCTATCTTGATTTATATATATATATATATATATGTATATACTGTATATGTGTATGTGTGTGTATTAAATGAACAAATGAACGAACTACTTTTTTATCTATCTGCTGTTTGGACGTGTGTTTGTGTGCTTACGAGATTTGCCAAAAAAGTGTAGGAAAACAAAATGGCATTAATTTTGGTGAAAACAGTTTGGGCGAGTGGTTAGGAGAGTGTTTTCCACACTATTGATCCCAGGTTCGAATCCCATAATGTCTTTGTTTTTCATTATCTTTTATATAATTTGTCAGTTCTAAACTTTAGGCATCAGCACCAGGGGACAATATGCGTGAGAAATTTATACAGAAGGAATGTTATGATGTGGGCGGAGGTCTGCACTTTGAGAATGCACTCTAGTTATTATAATAAAATGGGAATATTTTAGATTTAATTTTAATCTTTATTAGTCCTACATGAATTACTAAGTTTCATATTTAGTAAATTATCGATCGTCCAGAAATAAGGACCTTTTCCTCTCCTTATCATCCCCCTCCCCATTTATCATCCACCCCTTCCTCACCCCATCTCCCTATTACAGGCCTTCAGCTGAAGCCTAAACATTTTTCCCAAATACGCCCAACTATGAGCTCGTGGCTATATCTATAAATCATGCTGTTCAGTTTTTTAATAATGAAAAATATAACATTAGTTTATCATACTCACAGGTGATCCACAAAGTGTGTATAAGTACATGCACGGACAATATTTTGCATATGGCTAGCATGGTAACCGGTGGAAATTAAAATGATTTCGTATCGGCCTAGAGTGTTACATATTTGGTGGTTCGGTTTTCTCAATCTGACGTCAGGTCCTACAATTAACTGTATACACTTCCATTAAGAATATTTATTTTGTGATGTTATCTCTTGATATGCACAGTCCAAAAGTATAACATGATAGGGCATTGTTGTGGTTTTGGCATAATATCCATATTATGACGTACGTTGTCATAAAAATGCAAAAAATAATTTTTGCTGTTAACTAAAAGTTTTTAACATCAGATTTTTATCTCCTAAACTCACCTACCGATAGTTGGCATGAAGTACAGTGATTTTCGTGGTTCCATGCTCCAAGATTGACTAAAAAAACAGCTTTTCTAGTTTACCTTTGTGAATTTGGAGGTATTTGAGTTAATCTACCTGACTATTATATTATCTTTTCTAACTAAACATTCATTACAATCTTAAATTTCACCATGAAACAAGCACCACAAAAACAATTATTAAATTATTATCATTATTATTATCATTTTTTATTATTGTTATTATCATTATCATTAATATTATTATTATTATTATTATTATTATTATTATTATTATTATTATTATTATTATTTATTATTACATTAGTACATGCAGTCAGTGGTGCTAGGCGTCGGCCTAGAGTAAACAGTGACTCAGATGAATTGGGTCAACTACTTATCTGCCCAGGCAACCCAAACAACAGATGCGGTAAACAAATACAATCTGAAATAGACGCATGTATTGCCTGTGATGAGTCCGATCAATGGTTCGATCATGGCAACAGCTGTGTGACTTTTAAAATTCTTATCAGAAGACGGATTGTTTGTAGCATAATTATGCTTTTTGGCATAATTTAAATCTCTGTAGCCTTTGTAGCATTAATGCTACGCATAAATTCATGAAAAAGTAGCATAATTTAGAATTGATGTAAATTTCGTAATTTTTTTGATAAATAAATTCAAAAAAGTCTGAGAGTGCCATTTCCGAGTATCTAGTGGTGCCTATTATTTAAATTTTCTTACCTCACCTAAAACGGCCATTACGTAACGGGGTATGGCAGAGAATGAGTTAAATCCATTTTTAACCAATTACGCTATTCTGAACGTCATAAGTACTGCATATCCGACTGCCGTGTATCTAATTACCATAATGTTGGTTAAATCCAAGGCAGCCGTGCATATATCTACTATTTGACGCGTAGCACTGTAGCATAATTTTACTCCCAGTCAATTAAATGACATACTGTAATTTCATTTGTCACAATGGCAACACTGCGGATCACCGCCTTTCATACGCATTCAATGTCGAGGCGAGGCTGGTTCGTTACAAAAGATTTTGACATTTACAAAGATCTTCAAGAACGTTCTGGGTCCTTAGAAAAGAAAATCAACATCGTTGAGTCGATGGTTGATCATTTACAAACAGTAGGCCTAACAGATACACGCAAAATCCAAAGAGTTTGCAGATACTGTTGATGCCCAACTGAAGGAGTTCAGACAAGACATGGAAGAGCGTGATCACCGCAGACATAATATTATTCAAGGTCTTCACAAATCTTTTTTTTTCCACAGATAACATATACAATATAAGGAGAAGTCTATAATACGATCATGTGCTGGGGCAGAGCACAGATCTTTAAGCTAATAGCCCCCCTTAACAAAAGAAAAAAAACAAAAAAATAAAATAAACACATGAGATACCTTAGAATAAAATAAAATAATTAAAAAAATATTTATAAAATAAAAAAATTAAAAATAAAATTAAAAAAATATATTAAAAAAATAATAATAATAATAAAAATAATAATAATAATAATAGTTGAATAATCTACAAATGTCAGCGATACAGAACTTGTTAAACAGTTAGCAGTGGCTTCAGGTTTGGGTGACATTGAGGTCAAGGCACCAATAAGGCTTATAATAATCCACCTCCAAATAATCCTCGGCCCAGATTACTTAAGACAGTATTGGCAGATCTCAACACTAAACATCAAATTCTGTGCCAAGCAGCACGCAACTCTCTTGCACGATCAAATTGTTTCCCAAACATAACTCTATAATCATATAGGACAAAAAAAATGAACGTACTGAAAGAGTTTATAAGCTTCAAAATCTGGAAATTAGGAATCAGAAGTGGATCATCATTCCGCAGAGGACGTTTGGCCATGATAACTAATCAACGCCCAACAATTGGGACCACAACCCCGTCTACTTCCACCACCCCAGAGAGAATAAACAAAATAAAATGCCTCGACACCAATATAGATGGAATAACAAACAATAACTTTTTATTTCAATTTCCAGGACTCGACAGGGTTTATGCATGTGTGATTAAAGCTGTGCATCATTAGCTACACCTAGTTTCTACATTTTCAAAATATCTTTGTCCACTGGTGACATTCCCCTACCATGGAAAGAAGCAACTGTAATACCAATGCATAAAAGTGGCTCAAGAACTGATCCAGCAAATTACCGACACATTTCCCTCTTTTGTGGTCTGCAAACTACTCGAGAAAATTATCCGCAATGAAATTGTAAAGTACATTGGCGGACCTGAGGGGGTCCTGACCACCCCCCCCCCACCCCCACAAGTGAGCTGAAATTGTTTTTGTTACAATAGGAAAATTAGAAGTCGGAAAAGCTCATTTCCCGCCATCTAGGAATCAAGATATTCCCGGGGGAGGACTCTGACCCACTTTCTTTTTGTGGTTCATCGATTCATGGAATCGTTTTCAGGAGGGGGGACCTTAAATTTTGAAGAACTTAAAAAAGTCACTAAAAGACACCTCAGAAGTAGAGGAAGCTCATTTCCAGCCATCTAGGAATCAACTTTTTTCCGCGGGAGAACCCAAACCCCCATTCTCTTGGAGTACATCGATTCATGGAAAAAAGAATACGTGTGCAACTATTTAATTTTGTTAGGTATATACACACATAATAGACATATTTACTGTAAGAATGAAAAAAGTTTACCTGTTGACCGTTTTCAAGAGGGGGAAACCTTGAATTTTGAAGAAATTAAAAGTCATTAAAAGACACCTCATAAGTCGGGAAAGCTCATTTCCCGCCATCTAGGTGTAGTGCATGATCTTGTGGCATAGTTTACATTAAGTGTTGTCACGTGAAGTAGATAAGCAAACAGACCTCATGTTGGGGTAACTAGTCCAACTCAGAAAAGCGCTTTACTTTTGCATCTAGGTAGAAGCAACGGCGGCGGAATCAGGGGGAGGGGGCAGGGGGCCATTTCCCCCCACTTTTTCTACTGGGTGGCCCCATTATTATTATAATTATTATTATTAGGCCTATTATTATTATTATTTGGTGCTTACACCTCGTTTATTTGCGCATTATCAATTGACTTATTATTATTATTATTATTATTATAAAATATAGATTTTTTTTTTCATTTTCTAACGAACGTTACAAGTTCCCTTTATGAGTTGAGCAACCAAATGTTGATTGACGTCTGTATACTTGCGTCTGTAAAGTTTCCTTGAAATCCACCCTCGAGCATGAAGAAAATATCGCCTGCATTCGTTAGTTCTGTATTTAGGCATATGGGGGTGGGGGAGGTGACACTCTTAATGGAGCGACCTTCTAGTTCTCTTTATGCTAACCACGAAGATTTATAGGCTATGTCAAGTGTTATATTGAGCAGTGTCAGATTCAATGGGGAACCCAGTCAGCACGAGACCCCATCCTCCTATTATTTTTATTTTTTCAGAATTTAAAAAAAAATTGAGAAAACAGACAAAATTGTATTCAATTTTTAATCCGAGAGTGCCATTTCCGGCCATCTAGATGGGCCATAACCATAATGTCTTCTTACCTCAGGCCCAACAGTTGTGGGGCTGAGGCGAGGGTGGACATTCTACTTGTGCAAGACCCTCCCTGGAACCCCTCTATTTCGACTTCCTGGATCCGCTACAGAGTATCCGGGCTACAGAAGGGTAATTTTTATCCATCGGGGGGAAAAGTGAAGTTTTCGTCGGGGAACCCATCAAGGATAACCCTCATGATAAATAATCCATTGAGGTCGTGGAAGCAATCTCGACTTCGACTTTGTTAGGAATTCTGTCTGTCTCTTATACACATCTACTGTGGCGCGTTCAAGGGGGGGGGGGAGGCTAACTTTTTTAATTTTTTTTTTTTTTATGGAGGAAAAATTATATTCAAATTTTAAGTCTGAGAGTGTAAATTCCGGCCATCTAGTGGTGCCATAATCACAAATTTTCTTGCCCCAACCATAGTGGGACTGAGGTGGTATAGATTCTCCATCTGCTGAAGTACCCAGTGGCGGACTCAAGGGGACCCAGCAGGCCCGCCCCTAACCCCTAAATTGTTCAATAAAAAATAGAGATATAAACCATGGTGGGGCTGAGGTAGTATAGATCTTCTATCTGTGAAAGTACCCTCCCTGGGCCCTTCTATTTCGAATTCCTGGATCGGCCACAAATATAAAATCATATTAAAGTAGCTTGATGCCTATAACATAACTTCGCTCGCATGTTGGACCTTATGAAATGCCCCCTCCCCCTACTTTCAAAAACGTTCCGCCGCCGTTGGGGAGAAGGCCACTCAAATCGATTTTTGAAACATTTACACCGGAGCAGAAAGGAGGGGATGAAGACTACGATGTACTTCTAGAATCTTTTTGATGAATATTTTAAGGAACGGAAGAATGTGCCATTAGCTAGACAACGGTTTATTGAAGAAAACAATTTTTTTGGAGGGGAATGTGCACCCACTACTGTAGCTATGCCACTGATAACGTGCCTTGCCCAAGGACACAAGCGACTTGCACAACAGAGTTTCGAACCACTGACTTCAAGGTTGGGAGTCCAAAGCACAACCGATGCCACACGCTTCTACAGATTGGAGAGAGCTGAATTTTAGTCCAAGATGTTAGTTGGGCTGAATTGTCTGGTGGGACGAGTTGTTGGAGCCGAGCCCCCCAAATCCTCCCTTGCCGTATCTATATATAATCATGGAGGAATTAGTTTAGACTAATTCCTCTATGTTATAATTATGCTTTATTTCAAACCCTACAATCATAGTAGAGCGGCTAAGGTTGAATTTCAGGTAGAATCGTGCACTTCTGGAAGAAAGCATGAAACTTCCCACAGTAATACTATGACACCTAAAGATCATTAAAAAAATAGACCCCAAAAAATAACGCCTCATAATGGCCACCATCTTGAAATCCAATATGGCCGCCAAAATATTGGATTTTAGCCAATATATTCATATCTACAGCATATGTCATTGCCAAATGAAGATCATTACCCATCTTTTCAATATCAGGGAGTATCATGCCATCATCAGAACTTATGTCAGATGGCGCCGCCATATTGGATTTCAAGATGGCCGCCAAATTAATGATATTTTTGTCAATATTCTTATCTACAGTACATAGCACTGTTAATCAAAGACCGTTGCCCATGTTTTCGATATCAGGGACTACCATATGCAGCCATCAGAAATTATGTCAGAAGACCACCATATTAAATTTTAAAATGGCCGCCATCTTGAAATTTAATATGGCCGCCAAAATAATTAATTTTAGCCTATGTATTCATATTTGCAGCACATATCACTCCAACTGAAGATCATTACCCATGTTTTCAATATCAGGGAGTGTCAAGTAATCATCAGAAATTATGTCAGATGGCTCGCCATATTGGATTTCAAGATGGCCGCCAAATTATTGCTATTTTTGTCAATATCTTATCTACAGCACCTAGCACTGTCAATAAAAGACCGTTACCCATGTTTTCGATATCAAGGACTATCATGCAACCATCAGAAATTATGTCAGAATGCCACCAATTGAATTTCAAGATTGCTGCCATACTAGATTTCAAGATGGCCGCCAAATTAATTATTGATGATGTTGTAAACTCGTCATATCTACAACACCTAGCACAGTCAAAGATCTCTACTCGTGTTTTCGATATCCGGGAGTATCATGCAATATTCTTTAATATAAGTCAGTCGTATGAGAGAAGTACCTGGGAGTGAGATATGCCCCTTTATCGTATAGGTCTCTGTGGTGTACTGATATGACCTACTGATACGACACCGAGATAGTAAGTGGCTACACGTTAGAGAAACTTTTTCATACAACTGAAAAAGGAACTTCATTGGTATCCATCTTGAAATCCAATATGGCGGCCTTCCAACATAATTTCCTGATGATTGCATGATACTCTCTGATATTAAAAACATGGTTAAAGGTGTGATTGACTGTGTTACGTTACTGTAGATATGAAGATAAAAATAACAATATTTTGGCAGGCATCTTAAAATCAGATATGGCGGCCATCTGACATAATTTCTGATGATTGCATAATACACCCTGATATTGAAAACATAGGTAAAGATCTTTGAATGACAGTGCTAGGTGCTGTAGATATGAAGATTATTGATTAAAAAAAACAATATTTTGGCGGCCATATTGAATTTCAAGATGGCCGCCACTAAGCGGCTTATTTTTTGGGGTCTATTTTTTTTAATGATCCTTAGGTGTCATAGTATCACTGTGGGAAGTTTCATGCTTTCTTCCAAAAGTGCACGATTTTTCTCCTTAGCCGCTACTATCACAGTGATGTAAAAACACAGTACGTCAGATAACGTCGAAAATTCGAAACGTACCAGTCTGAAAAACAATTATCACCGAAGTCTTCGTCTCACGAAGTAAATACAATTCCATATTTCAACTTAATTGAGGGGAAAATAATGTCTTTACAACAACTACTACTTATTGAGACTGTAAACAACCTGAGATTTCCTTTGTTCTTCCATCCCGGAGATTCGTTGTGTGTTGCATGCTTTTGATATGCAAATCCAGTCAACCAAACACCGTTCCGTTGCAGCCAAGCGAATGCTTACTGCGCATGCTCAGTTCATAATCACTGATCCATGTAAATGAAAACAACTACCGAATAGGCTTGCCTGACATCGTAGCTGAACTTGTTCGCGGTCGAAACGGCCCTACGCACCTAGGCCTATAATGGCTAGGCCACACTTTAGGCCTAAACTAGGGCATAATTTAAAGCAGTATTTCATATTTATAATCATGTAATCCATAAAGATGTTTAATATATTGTAGGTACAAATAGGTTTAGCTAATCTTTCAGTATATTACCTGTCAATGACTTATGGTTCATGAATATAGAAAAGTGTATTTTAATAGCTGATGTTTCCAACATTCAATTGCTCAAAAAGCAGTAATAATACTAATATATGTCAATTGGACTGTATGTACTTATTCTCTAATTCTGAACATGACTTACTGTACTAGGTGCACAAAAAATACATTTTCTGTTGTGGTAAATTATTTCAAAACATGTATGTGCTTATAGTATGAACTGTACTATGGATTTAGTGTGTTTCTTCAATTCAGGCATTTTACTGAGTGTCCGTTAGGCCTAGCCCTGGACGGCTGAGAGGGTAGGGATTGCCGAATTAAGCCTATTGTAGTCCTTATGTACGCATACAATAAATTTAAATTGCAATATATGCGTTTGTCTTACCTTTCAAAGAAATTGCCAAAGTAAAAGTTTCAATTTTTTTTTTTTAATATTATAGTCCAATACCGCCAAGAAAATATCCGCTTGTCTTGTGTGTAGAAGTTGCACACTTGCGGTTCGAACAACCATATTTGCATATCAATAAAGCACAAGACATCACAAGAGAGAACAATACAATCCAGTCGCGTTTCCATCTCCTTGTATTAGTTGTCTCAGGTTGTTATAGACTGGATCGTTAGCTGTTTTGACCACGTTGCATTGTTTACGCAATCACTCATTTAGATTTCTGTGGTTTCCCTCAGGGGCGGATCCAGAGATGTCCAAAAGGAAGATCCGTTGAAGTTTAAATGAGGTTTTGCCTTCCATAGAGGATTTGAAGACTTGGCATGTATCAAAAGGTGATTAAAAAAAAAAAAAAAAAAACTCCCTACCTACTATCAACAATTTTTTTTTTACATGGCCTAATTGAATCAGAATATGAGTATGGTGACTCCGAAAAGTACTGACAAGTCCAAAAATACTGACAAACATACCAAAAATCAATACAAGATAAATTTTGACCAATTAGAAAGAGGTAGGATATTCTGATAAATAAATTGATAAACAAAATAAGATTGTGATAAACAAATGATTATTTTAGAACAAAAGCAAGTTAGCACTTATGCTATGTGAATATTGCAAGCTCTTTAGAGGCTCTGAGACCATAGTTTAGACTAGGCTTGTATCTTCTTATTGCTAAGGCTTCAGCAAATAAAATTTCAGACCAATGTAGAGAACCATGAATAATATTAATATTTTCAAATAATAAGGACTCAATAAGAGATTGTTTGGATGTATTGTCAGCCGTCATATGATGTAGACCAATTATATGGTTAAAACCTTCACAACTCTCAATGTGTTCATGTACACTACTGTTTACATTACGAGAATGTTCAACAACTCGAACTTTTAAGCATCTATCTGTTTTGCCTATATAACTGTCGAGGCATCCAGGACATTTGAATTTATATATTAAAGAGCTACAATACTCTTTTGGCGTCCGATCCTTATTAGAAGTAAAATATGAAATTTGTTTGGTTTGCCAGAGCGTAACAAATTTAACATCCTTAGTCGGGTGTCTACTTATCTTTTTAATACATTTATGGATAATATAGCTACCGTGCTTACCAATGAAAGGTCAGCGTATCCAAATTTTCGGCCTATTATCAACATTAATATTATCAGTTACATTATTCTGGATATTTAGATTACAAAGAATACGATGGAAAATATACTTAGGGAAACCATTCCATGACACCAGTTTCTTAATCATGTCAACCTCTTTATCCAATGATAACCAGGGGAACATATTCTATGTGCCCTGTACAAAAGGCTACATATCCAAACACCTTATGCGCCCATGGAACAATACTCTCAAAGTGAGCATATTGCCCTCTATGGGTATCCTTCCGATAAATAACCATAGTACCTTGCATATCAAAAGAAATTTCAAGAAAATGAATATTAGCAGAATTCTCAAAAGACTCAAATGTGAACTTAATATTACGATGAAAAGAATTAAATAAATCAAGTATATAATTAAAATCAGAAGGCTTAGCAAGCAACAGAGTATCGTCTACAAAACGCGTGTAGAATTGAACAATGCCGTCATTAACCAAACCAGGAATTAACGATTGCTCAAGCTCAGTCATGATAATGTTGGCCAAAACCGGGCCTAACGGAGAACCCATTGATACACCGTCAGTTTGCTTATAAAGCTGATTATTATAGTAGAGCGGCTAAGGTTGAAGTTCAGGTAGAATCGTGCACTTCTGGAAGAAAGCATGAAACTTCCCATAGTGATTCTAATGACACCGAAAGATCATTAAAAAAATAGACCCCAAAAAATAACGCCTCCTAATGGCCGCCATCTTGAAATCCAATATGGCCGCCAAAATAATTGATTTTTAAGCCAATATATTCATATCTACAGCAAATGTCATTGCCAATTGAAGATCATTACCCATGTTTTCAATATCAATGAGTGTAATGCAATCATCAGAAATTATGTCAGATGGCGCCGCTCTATTGGATTTCAAGATTGCCGCCAAATAAATGATATTTTTGTCAATATTCATATCTACATGTGTACCTACCACTGTCAATCAAAGACTGTTGCCCATGTTTTCGATATCAGGGACTACTATAATAATAATAATAATAATAATAATAATAATAATAATAATAATAATAATAATAATAATAATAATAATAATAAGAATAATAATAATAATAATAATAATAATAATAATAATAATAATAATAATAATAAT
>NW_022739585.1:10758-11165 GCF_011630105.1 Anneissia japonica
TAAGAACTTATATAGCGCCATTTAAAAAACCGAAGTAATTATCAGTGGCGCTTCATGTTATTGTTGGAATAAGTGCGTTTTGAGTGATTTTTTAAATAAAGCAATTGATGTTGATTTTTTAATGTGAAGTGGTAGTGCGTTTCAGAGTGTGGCTGCAGCAAATGAAAATGATCTGTGTCCGAGGGTCTTAATGTTGGTGCGACGGACAGAAATTAAATTGAGATCAGATGAACGTAGGGAACGGCCAGGCACATACTTGGGAAGAAGTTGATTAATGTATGCGGGTTGATTGAGAGTCAGTGACTTATAAGTCAGTAAAAGGATTTTATATTGAATTCTGGCATTAATTTGCAACCAATGAAGTTCACGTAAAATGGGGGTTATATGAGTGCGTCTGTTAGTAAATG
>NW_022739585.1:11241-15405 GCF_011630105.1 Anneissia japonica
AATGAAAGCGTGAATAATCAGAGCCGTAGTTCGTTTTGATAAGTATTTTCTGATAAGTGCTATATTACGTAGATGAAAGTTAACAGATTTTATGAGTTTACCAATGTAATTTTGCATGGAAAGCTTGTTATCAAATGTGACGCCAAGGTTGGAAATGGTAGAGGAAGTTTTAATGATAGATGAGCCAATATGGAGTGAGTTGATGTTAATTCTTGAGCTAGATTTATTAGTGCCGAAGATGATGAATTCAGTTTTATTTTCGTTTAGCATAAGCATGCTATTGGACAGCCAACTGTGGATGTCGTGGAGGCAGGTTTCGAGACGTGTTTGAATGAAGTCAGTATCAGAGGGATCAAAATCAATATAAATTTGGATATCATCAGCGTAAATGTGATAATAAAGGTTATGGGACTTGATAATTTCGGATAGAGGTGATATTTAAAGGGAAAAAAGAAGGGGGCCAAGAATTGAGCCTTGTGGAACTCCATATTCAATAATTTGGGGATCAGATCTAATTTTGTTTATTTCTACAGATTGAGTTCGGTTAATTAGATATGATGCAAACCAGTTTAGAGCCGTACCAGAAATGAAGAACTGTGAGGATAATCTGTGAAGTAGGATATTGTGATCAACAGTGTCGAAAGCCGCTGAAAGATCCAAGAGTATAAGGGCAACGACCCGTTTCCTATCTAGAGCAACAGTAATGTCATTGTGTATTTTAGCAAGGGCAGTTTCAATACTATGACCAGTCTTATATGCCGATTGAAAGGGGTCAAACAAATTAAATTGAGTAAGATATGAAATTAACTGTAAGGAAACAACTTTTTCAATAAGTTTGGCAAGATAAGGAAGATTAGAAATTGGCCTAAAATGCTGGAATTGTTGGTGATCAAGAGACAGTTTCTTCAAAATAGGGGTGACTACAGCACTTTTAAGATTATCCGGAAAAGAGTCGGTTTCAAGAGATTTATTGGTTAAGGAAGCAATGGCTGGAGCAATACTGGCTCTGCAAGATTTAAGAAGTGTTGTAGGGTTGGGATCTAATGAACAAGTAGCCGATGACGAGGACAAAATTAACATCTCAATGGCATTATGGTCAACAGTGTCAAATGAAGAAAAAATGTAAGCATCGTTAGTGTGCAGTGACTCCAGTGGCGCAGTTACAATTGAAACATTTGATGGATGAGACAATAGAGAAAGCTGCAATTGTGATAAACGAAGACGAATATTCATGATTTTATCATGAAAGAATTTTGAAAATTGTTCCGCAAGCTGAGAGAGGTTTTCATGAGAGGAAAAACAAATTTTAGGGATGCCCTTTATTAGTTTGTTTACAAAATTAAACAACTTTTTCTGATTTCCCGAACAATCATTAATCTTACTTGTGATGTAACTGTTTTTTGTGTCTTTTAGTTTTTTGTTAAATACCTTAAGTTGTGTAATATCACGGTACTTTATCAGAATCTAATCTGGTGTTACACCATCGACGTTCAAGCCGACGCAGAGATCTCTTACTTTCTCTGAGGTGATTGGAGTACCATGTTTTATTATTGTTTTTATTCCTAACAAAAATTTCCTTAATCGGGGCAAGATCATTTAGCATTGAACACAGATTAGTATGCAGTAATGACGTAAAGTCATTTACAGACAGTCACAAAGAATCGTTAACTATGCTAGTACCAAGAGCACTAACACAATCATTAAGCTTAACAATATCAATATTCTTAATGCTACGACATTTAATGCGGTTATCAGGTGCTAACTTCGAAGTAGGTACTGATGTATTAACAAGAACATTAAACTCAATAACTTTATGATCACTAAACAAGAAACCAAGGTCATTAACATCATGAATCGTGGTGTGACTATCAGTTATTAATAAATCAAGCCATCAGAAATTATGTCAGAAGACCACCATATTAAATTTCAAAATGTCCGCCATCTTGAAATTTAATATGGCCGCCAAAATAATTAATTTTAGCCTATATATTCATATTTACAGCACATATCACACCAATTGAATATCATATAGATTAGCTTGTGAGTTAACCCAATAAAACCTACTGGAAAATGTTCGGCATAGTACAAGAATGGCCACTACCAGACATTTTAATGGTGGAAATAATATTTCCACTCCTTACCAGATTATTATTAGCTGATGCAGCAAAACATAAGTAGGATATATAGACCGACCAGGAAATAAATAGGTATGTTATTTATTGTCCAAAAGAGTACTCAATGTTAAAAAGAGGTTTCCTGTTTTTTGTGTGAACACGAAGCAAACTTTTTAAAATCACGTTTCTACAATGAGTCTTTTGGCTTCATTAGTATTTCAAATACATCAAAAGTCAATCAGTTAATTGATTGGATGAGGCTTTTTGTTATCGGCACACATTTATGATGTAACCTTACAAAACAAAAACAAAAGCATAAACAAATAATGTGTTCCACCTTACACAATAGATAAACTGATGAAAACATTCAGTTGGAAAACTAGGAGGAAAAATACAATGCAAAATACTGGGACAAGATAGCCGGGGGAAATAGCAGTTTGAAAACAGCCTCAAGAAAAAGCCTGGAAAAATAGCTGGATGGAAAAAAAATCCTCTAGTGGAAAAATCCGAGGCGAAAATTAGGTGGCAAGTGCCATAGTGGTATTTTCTTTGAATTAAAACCTAAAACCTCTTCGATTTTTGAGTCTACTCAGTCATCCAATCTTCCCTGGGCAGAGAGATAGATGCAGATATTAAACATCATCTCCATTAAAGCTAGTTTTAGCATAAATGAAATTATGTAAACATAAATCAAATATTCAAATTAATGGTGTGAAGACACTAATATCTAATAGACCTCATGTCTATGAGATGGCTAATTATCATTTTCAAATGATATATAAACGTATGTAAATATCTGAAGGGAAAAGAAACAGAAAAGAAAATTAAAGAAAGAAAAATAAAGAACAGAAAGGAAAAGAAAAAACTGGAAAGGAAATTAAATAAAAAAGTATAGAAAGTGAATATAATGGAGAAAGTGAAAAGAAGTAAAAGAAAAATCAAGAAAAATTAAGAAAAGTATATAGATAACTTTAGTATAAATGAAATTATGTAGAAATAAATTAAATATCACATTCAAGTAATGGTATGAAGGCAATAATATCGAATAAACTTCTAGATATCATTTTCAAATATGCATATATAACATATATATATATGTTACATATATATTACATTTGGCAATACTAGACACCTCTCCTGAAGTTTTTATTTTTATATATATATGTTTGCCGATGCAGCTTTTAAGTTTTATTTATGTTCTCACAATACAAGTCTGCTGCAACTTCCAGTATATATCTACTTCTTCATGTCCTCTCACCTCAACTAGTCATATGTCTGATCCAAAGAATATTTTACCTCAACTACGCAGGGAACTCGCCGATAAACTCAAGAATTATCCTACGACATTGGAACATTTCGCTTTTCAATATGGAGCGTCGACATTCAATAAATCAAGATTTGCTTGCCATGTTAATTTTATTTCCACTTGTCTCAGAAGTAACATCATCCCGTTTGGATTTCGATCTAACTGGAAACCATCTATCGCCAATGTCCATCCGGACACTGTATCAAAACACATTCAGGATTGTTCCAGACGACTTATGCAATCCAGTCTACGGTAATTTCAAAGGAGCCGTAACATCAATAGTGACAGGATGGAACGTTTTCTTAATCTAATCAAGGAATCATGCAACTATACCGACTTCAACCATATTCGCCATACGGTCCACGTTCTTAACCGAAAGTACTATGAGTGTCTCACTGCTATTAAACAATCTAAACTGGACAGGCTATTATCCGAACAAAAACCGAACAATGCTACTATTAGTTTACCTGATACATCTAAACTTGTTGTTACTATCCCATCTGATCTCGATCTCACCGATGATGAAAGGTCTGTTCTTTCTAAAGGACTTTCGTTTGATCCTAAACGTGAATTTGTTGATGATTTCCAAGTGAAGAGCGATTTAGAACTTTTTTATCGGAGATTAAGACTGAAGGCCCGTTTTCATAACCAAAACATCCTGCCTAAAGAACAAGATGAATTTACTTGTTTAGTCAAGAATAAATCTAATTGGACACCTCCTGCTGGACAGTTCAAAACCTTGGA
>NW_022739586.1:0-700 GCF_011630105.1 Anneissia japonica
GTTTGCGGAACATGTGGTCTCCTAGGCTACTCAGGATGGTAAGATTATTTATTCAAATTTATTCAAAACTAGTTATAGCAGTATAGAGTCTCAGAATGGACATATTCAATGCCTTATGCAGGTTTAGGCATAGATTGACCAAGGCATGTTAAACATGCCTTCCCAAGACCCACAAGTAGCTTAGCTTCATTGGAACTAATCTCTCGTCACTCAAACACAAATTTGAACTTACCTTCATATTAAAATGTATCCATGGTCTTTTTCATTTAGACATTTCTCAATTTAAGTCAAATAACCACAGAAACACCAGGAGTAGATCCAGAGAAAAATCTTGGTAGGGGCATGTGATGGGCTCTGCACATAGGTGGGGGTCTGTGCTTGGAATTTTCAATTGCTAAAAAATGCTTGACCACACTGGTACATGGAATTTAAATGAAAAAAACTTTGTTTTGGAGTACTGTGTACCCCGCTTTTTTGCTTCTCTCTTATTTCCTCTTTTTTGAGGGCCTTATACCTGTGTACCCCCCCCCTCCCTTGAATTGCCCTGAACACTGAACAGATCAAATATATATTTTTATTTATTTATTTATTTATTTTATTTCAACAATCTTTAATGAGGGTGGTCCATCCAGCCGAAGCTGATCATTAGGGACCCTCAATACACATAGTAAGACAAAAAAAAAGAGCATATTAAACTAAT
>NW_022739587.1:0-1299 GCF_011630105.1 Anneissia japonica
TTTTATGTTGGTATTAATGAGGGTATGATTCTCTTGACTGTTAGGTATGATATTAATTTCATTTGCCTATTATCAATACCACCACTGGTCATTGGATCGTCTTAGCGCTATATTACATTACATATGGCCTATATACATGTAAAGTATGAGATAGATAACAATAATAGTCAAATTGACGTAGGCCTATTTTTTAACATCATTTATTTAACACGAATAAATTGGGTACTCCTGTGGACTTCATCAGAGTGTGGACGAAATATTCGCGTTAAATAAATTATGTTCTAAAAATACGTCAAATTGAATTTTCCTTTTACTGTATCGTCATCGCCTTCGCAGCTGTATTTGTTACGGAACAACGTGCTACATAATTCCACAATGACACACACCCACACACACACGCATGATGTTACATACAATACAATAAAAGTTTAACAATCAAATTATTGAAAAGGAAATTAGCTCACAGGCAAAAGACCACCTTCCGATATACAATAAACAACAAATTTACAATAAAAAAAATGCTTAAAATTAATCATTTCTCAAAATAGTACTGTGTAGAAGATATATCTTACCATTTTTTCTCTAACCCGGCATTAAGGATGAAATTTATTGCAGAGAGGAACATAATAATTATTGGCTTGTCGCAAATTATACCAATTGCCCGGTTCCGAGGTAAAAGATGGTTAAATATGTCTGTGGTCAGAATTTTTTAATTCGGTAAAATATCCCCGTATACACATTCTTTCATGTCTCTCCTTTAAGAGTGGGACGTTTAAGGTCGCGAGGGGCTCATCATATGGGTAGCCAGATAGGAAACCCCTAAAGCTCGCCTTTGTACACATTCTAGAGTTTTACATTGACCACCCTGGTTAAGTCCGACTGTTTTATTTCGCTAGTTTCTAAACCTGCCGTACTAGGTTGTTAATAAAATACAACCAGATGCGGCCTTAGAAAGCATGTATTTATGTAGAGTATCGGCATGCATATTCTTATTTCTTTCTCCTAGATGGAGACTTTATTGAAGTAGAGGCCTTTGGTCCTTATACAAATGTAAAAACAATGTCAGTAACTCCGAACTTTATTATATTTATCATAATCATGTTGATCATACCGAACATAACTAAATCCCTAAGAACATAGTCAATTTTTAAATTTCATTACCCAGCACGCCTAATTTCTTTCGACTTTTCTTAATTGAAATTCATAACACTTATACAAATATCTTGTTTTATCAAATAAAATAATGTGTAACTAAAAAAGAATAACACTAACATTACAATTGATGCGTAAAGTTAATGT
>NW_022739588.1:0-8427 GCF_011630105.1 Anneissia japonica
TCTTCCTCTAGCTCTAGGCCAGCCTGCATTACAGTAGTGTACATTGTTTATCTCTCAGGGGAGAGCAGGGTTGCCAGATAGTCGACAGGCTTCACAACCAAACACACGCCATCTCACGGCCAAACCTTTTTTCGATATCGGCCAAAATTCGGCCCGATTTTAATCCGATTAGAATACAACAGTGGGTACATATTAATTCAAAAATTACACGAAAATCAGCGGTCATTCGTTTGAAATTGAAGAAATTCAAATGATATACACAGAACAATGTTAAACATTCACTGTTTTCCTTCTTTTGATTATCACCATATAATACATGCCCAGCTACATCATTAATAACCTATGTATGTTCTTTCGTTGCTGGCATGTATGTAGGCCAATTCAGGGGCGAATCCAGAGATGTCCGAAAGGGGGAGGGGCCGGGGCCGAAAATTGGGAAGGGGAGAAAGTGGGGCCGATCGAGACAACATCATCTTGGAGAAAATTTTTGTTTTCCAGACGCCCGAAAATAACCTCTGATGCGGTTGGGCGATCAATTTTTCTTTCTTTTTTTCACCCCCAATCCACCCCCAACCCTAAATCCGCATCTGCTATTTAAAATCACATTATTATTATTAAGATTGATCTAAATTTGATTTAAATGTATTAAATATTAAGGTACATTGTAGTCAATCTATATAGCAAAAATTTCAAGGGCCTGTTATTGGCAAATCCGTGGATCTCTTTAATTAGAATGAATTAAATTACATAGTTAGGTAACACAAACTGGCGTTAAAACAAACCTATGAAAACTTTAATAAACACTTTTTATCTAAACTTTCTGAATTCGCCTCTGAATGTTATTGTCGCAATACTTCAAGCAATAAATCAATGTTGCTATCAGAATTATCTTCTTCATTCTCATATACAACCTAACTCCAGAGTAACTTCGAAGAAGTCTCTGCAACGCATGCTTGAAATTGGAGGTACCTTCGGACCAGAATGATCACATCGAGTATTTATAAGGTGCTCTACATAAAGAACACTGCAGCACCTGCCTATACAATTCAAGTGGGCAAAAATAAATTAATTAAAGTACAGTATTTAATTTATATTCAAAAGAGATTCAAAAAAGATAGAACCTCCACCAGGATGGAACATATACAAAGACACACAATATATGGTAAAACTTGCATTGAACTGTCTTCGTAAAGCTTAAACGAGGATAAACTTCATATAAAAAATATATACAGTATTTCATCCGAACAATTTAATTTATTAAATGTACCGTAACTGTTATCTTTTAAATGAACTCTCTTACGTCTAATCGGCTAAAGGGGTCAGTGTAACATAGGCCTAAATTACGTGTTTAGTGCAAGTACAAACAAAGGTACATGATAAGAATCAAATATAAAATTTAAGCTAACAAAAACAACATATTATCCAAAACAAGTCTACGTTATATTAGGCCTATATTGAAAAAAAAAAATGTAAACTTTTCAAAAATTCGGCCAAATTCGGCCAAATATAATTTGGCTGTGACTTTTCAAATGTTACGGCCAGGCAAATTTTTATACGGCCAGATTTGAGGAATCTGGCCGTCAAAAAGGCCAAATGGCAACCCTGGGGGAGAGACCACCCACCCTGCAAGCACCACAAAACAGCTGCCAACTAGACTCGTGCAGACGCATTTATTAGCCGCAAAGCTTACAATTCAAGGCCGTGATTGGTTGATAAACACAATGTGGAATCAGGCGATTTGTAATCTGATCAATGATGAACACGCTTTCATAGGAAACCCACCGTAGTGTTAAGAAATATGATTAAAAAAACATACTTTTCACATATTTCCCGACAATATTTTCGCAAAAACTCTTCATACGTCACTGAGGACGAGTTTGGTGATCCACCGTACTCTGAGGCGTACGCAGTGCTGATGATTGAAAAATTTTATATGATAAAAAAGATAGGCTGGAATGACTCCTGATATGAATACAGTGTGAGGAACACAAAATGTGTAACAAAACCTAATTTCCAGCTTCAGTACGTGCTGTGCGTGTGGATATGAACCTACGACGCGTAAATTATAGAAAGTTTTGGAATGCTGAAAATGACGTGAAACATTCTTTAAATTATCTGAAAGATGATATTGAGAATATTCACATTTTAACGCACATGCACGTCACGATGTGTGCGTGTACCGTAATGGCACACAAAATTTAAGATGTTTTTTTTAATCCGCCTGTTAGTTGGTAATGTCACACAAATTTTCCCATCATATAACCTGAACATCAGTCTGATAGCTACGAAATACAGTCTGCCGCCCTCTGTCGTCAGTCAATGATTATTTTTTTTGACAAATTTAAAAAAAAGAGAGATGACAGGGCTCCAAAAATTGATTCTTTTTGACCATGATGACGTCGTCAAAGTAAAAAAAAGGGATACGTCCAAAAGAGAATTGTTTCAGCTATAACATACAGATGAGAGACAATCAATCAAGAATAAACAAGATACGTTCAAACAAGTATAAATGTAAAGACGACATAATATAAAATTCAGTTTTTTCTTAATTCAAATGGCAATATGATGACGTCACAATGTCCGATCAGCCATTATGATCTATAAAATCGTATCTACAACTCATGTGCTCTCAGAATATGTAATAAAAATTGGTAATCACCTTTCATCCTGAGGAACTATAACTGATTAAAAAAAGGTACAATTTTGACTCATTTTGACTGAAAATTGACAAAAACACGCAAATGCACACGTATCTTAGATGTGCGCGTACTGCACTATTATTAGACGTAAAATTACTGAAAAAATGCAAATATGTCATTACAGTGTAAGAAACTCAAAATATGTCAAAAATTGTAATTTGAGTCATCTGCAAGCGGTGCGTGCGCGAAAATGCACGCGCGACCAGAAAATTTGTTAAAAAGTTGAAATGCTCAAAATCACCTGAAACGTACACAAATTTAGTCAGAACGTGATTTTGAGAAATTTAATTTTTAGCGCACGCGTACGTGCGCGTAGTGAGCTGCAATTCGGATAGCACTGTGCATATGGATAGTACTTGACATGACAATTACTTCTGTTAAGTTTCAATGAAAAAGTCCTTACGGTAATGAATTTATGACCAATCAAACAATTTGCAACGTAAAACGCAAAATTGCGCGTAGATGACGTCACGCGTGACTGATAACGCTGAAAAGCTTATTGTATCGATTCCACCCCAGAATAATGATTGTTGAAGATATCATGTTGATTGGTTAAAGCAATCTTGAGATATCGTGGTCACAAATTTTGACACAAAGAAAGAAGAAAAAGAAAGAAAGATTCTGACAATAACAAGAGGTGATCCGCTAACGTTAACGGATCACCAACAAGAAAGAAAGAAAGAAAGAAAGATTCTGACAATAACAAGAGGTGATCCGCTAACGTTAGCGGATCACCAAAAAGATGAAGATGATGATGATGATCATGATCATGATGATGATGATGATGATGATGATGATGATCCTGACAATAACAAGAGGTGATCCGCACTAGTTGCGGATCACCAATGACGTCAAAAATAAAAATTCAGTTTTTTCTTAATTCAAATGGCAATATGATGACATCACAATGTCCGATCAGCCATTATGATCTATAAAATCGTATCTACACAACTCATGTGCTTTCAGAATATGTAATAAAAATTGGGGATCACCTTTCATCCTAAGGAGCTATAACTGATTAAAAATATTCATGGTTTTATGATAAATGTTGACGCACGCGTACGTGCACGCTAAAAAGCGCGAACGGAAACTGAATGTACATAACATTCAACCTTGACCTAAAGTTTATGCTCACCTAATATGATTTAGAAATGACGATTGGTTAAGATGATATGGGCTCATCAACGTTTTGAGGAAAGAAAGATGAGGGGGGTCAGAAAAAAAACATTTTTTTTGACCATGATGACGTTATCAAAAAGTAAAGTCATATATTTGAAAGAAAATTGTCTCAGCTATAACATACTCAAAGTTGGAAGACTATCGACCAAGGATGAGCGAGATACGCTCAAATGCGCATTTTCAAAAATGACTTCATCAGTTTGTTGAATTCAAATGGCAATATGATGACGTCACAATGTCCAATCAGCGATTATGATCTATAAAATCATATTTACAACTTATATGCTTTCACAATATGTAATAAAAATTAGGGAAACGTAATTTCTAGCTTCCATACGTGCTGCGCAAATAAAAGTGCGCATGCGTAGTGGAGAATTTCCAAAAAATTTGAAATGCTCAAAATGGCCTGAAACGTGCTCTAATCTAGTCAAAAAGTGATTTCAAGCATTTTGAAAATTTAAAACACTCCTACGTGCGCGTTATGAAGCGCACATGTAAAATTATGGTACATTACATTTAATATTAACCCAAAGTTAATGCTCACTTAATACGATTTCGAAATGGCAATTGGTTAGGCTGATATGATCGATTATGTAAAAATGCAAAATTGCGCGTACCTAACGGTACGCATGACTGGTCACCTTGTAAACCTTACCGTGACTATTCCAGGCGAAGCCAAAATGATCGATGAAGCGACCGTGTGCGTAACTCGTAGCAATTTTGAGATATCGTGCGAACAGAAATGGGGAGAAAGAAAAAAAAGATGATCCTGACAATTACAAGAGGTGATCCGCTAGAGAAGCGGATCACCAAAAAAAAAGATGAGACAGTGCAATAACAAGAGGTGAAATTAGGCCTGATTTTAGCAAAATTTCACTGTATATCGGCACAAATGCGCACAAAGTTCACTATGTTTGATGCGTGCGTACAGCATTGTTATTGGCCATAAGGTGATTGGAAAGAACTTAAATTTGTAAAAACAATGTCAGGAACTCACAATGTGACAAAAAACTTATTTTCTAGCTTCCGTATGTGCTGCGCATAATTAATTTTTTTTAAAGAATTGGAAGCATTTTAAAAGATTTACTTATGCGTAAGCGCACACCATGACGCACGTGCGCATGGTAATGTCACGGAATGTTCAATCATGAGATATATGTATCAACTCTCATTGACAAACGCCTGTTGGTGAGTAACTTATTATCATTCATAATATTTACCATATATAAAAATTCAGTTTTTTGAATTCAGATGGCAATATGATGACGTCACAATGTCCGATCAGCCATAATGATCTATAAAATCATATCTACAACTCACGTGCTTTCAGAATATGTAATAAAAATTGGGGGTCACCTTTCATCCTAAGGAGCTATAACTGATTAAAAATATATGTATGGTTTTAAGCATATATAAATTTTGACGCAAGCGTACGTGCACGCTTAAAAGCGCAAACGGAAAACTAAGGTACATGACATTCAACATTGACCTGAAGATTATGCTCACTTAATATGATTCAGAAATGACGAATGGTTAAGATGATATGGGCTCATCCCCATCAACGTTTTGAGGAAGAAAGATGTGGGGGTCAGAAAAAAACCCCATTTTTTTGACCATGATGACGTCATCAAAATGTATAAATAAGTCAAATATATGAAAGAGAATTGTCTCAGTTATAACATACTCAAAGTTGGATGACGATCGATCAAGGATAAGCGAGATACGCTCAAATGCGCATTTTCAAAAATGACGTCATAGCTAAAATACACTTTGTTTGAATTCAGATGCCAATATGATGACGTCACAATGTCCGATCAGCAATTATGATCTATAAAATCATATTTACAACTTAAAGTGCCTCTGCCACCTATTCTGACAATTTCTATAAACTACAGCGTGTTTATATTTATAAATATATTATAAACACAAGTGTTGGTCATAAATTACGAATAAAATTGATTTTGTACTAAAAAAATGAGTTTGAAGTGTCATTTTCGTAAGATCTTAGAAACAACAAGGTCACTCAATGACGTCATTGGTGACCGACAAAATTCATCCAAGCGCGAAATCAAAACAAACACTGCGACGGCCTAGCGGAGGAAGAAAAAAGCGAGCATGTTGGCATACGGAGAATATTTCAACTCATCCTCATCGTATGAAGAAACAACAGATGAGGAAGACAATGACGTTGGCTGTTGTCCATACCTATTTATATGAGTCTTGGTATGAAAAAGAAAAAAATACAGAAGATGGTAATATTAATAATATTACGAATCCGAACTTAGAGTAGGCCTAGGCTAGTGTAGGAGCGAGAGCGAGCCTCTCGTCGTATCGATAGATTGTTTACTACTATCTGCTTCATGGTTGTGCAATAATACCAAAAGTAGGAATGAATCACGTATATTATTATTATTAATGATTATTACTTTAAAATGGCATAGTGCCTAAGCCATAATTTTAGAGAGCTTTGATAAATACGGTGTACGTCAGAAAGAAAGCACATAGCTACCACCACATCCACGAACTTTTTCTAGGCCCCAAAATGGGCAGCGGACTGGGCTTGAATTGGTGTGCACCTGATCTATAAATGGGCGTTTCAGTCCATGCATCCTGTTTATTTAGAGATAATTACAGACGTGTTTGTTGAGAGACAAGTGCGTAAGTCAAAAGTAGTAAATAGGGCAATATATTATTACTGATGGTGATAGATGTTGTTGCACTGAATAGTACTACAATATTTTGTACCCGTCATCACCAATTGAAAAATCAATCCGTCAAAATAATCCAAGCACTGACAATGAGAAACCAGTCATTGTAGCAAAAATGGAAAAGATCGACATGGCAGGCCAATGTATCACTACTATCCACCTTGGTTTTCAAGCATTTGTTTATCATCAGTGTGTGCTCCATTTCTAATACCGANNNNCACATTCGTTACAACAACATTCGACACAAGTTGGAAAATTAAAGGAAATGAAAATATTGTATGTTAATATTAATAGATATGTGAAATTTTAATAATAATAATACAGTAATACTGTATTATAGGACTAGTAGGCCTAGGCTAGGAGGAGGTAGGCCATACTTAATAATAACTTATAAGGTGGCCTTTCGCGAGTAAATAAAAAAAGGTACAGTAAACGAGGTGAATTCTCAATGAATTATAAATACATTACTGTTAGGCCTAGACTACACCTACAAACAACAGTACCTACATTCATGTATGTATTGTTTGTTGAATTATCGTTGTTTTGTAACATCTTTGTAACGTGTTACAAAACTAATTCCTCCATGCTTATAGCATTTAGTTGTAGGCCTAGGCCTATGTAATATATTTTAGACATGCCTAGGCCCTACATATAGGCTAGCATAGCCGACTTGGTCTCAACGTGCATAGAAACATCACAATAAATTTAAAGTCGTAAACCTTCACAATTGTCTCTTTTGTCGTTACTCACTTTGGAATGGAAAAATCCGATGTTCTGTTTTTTGGGGTTTTTTTTTTAGGTGTAGGTACTGTACGTACGGTATCATAAATCCTTATTCTTCCATCATAAATAAATAGTTCAATGGATAGGAAGAGTGTTCGCGCGTTTTATACATGTGACAGTGTGTGCGCGTAACAAACAAAAGTTATAATTTTGTAATAAAGCGCTAGTCATTCATAGCGCAAGGACAAAGACATGGATATGCCTAGGTAGATATAGGCCCTAGTAGAAACTTGAACCGTGAAGACGAAATTTTCGATCTCCCTGGCCTTCAGCATCTTTTACCGAAACCGCCGCAAATTCAAGATTGCTTTATCATCAACCAAAACATGGGATGTGATTTTTTTTTTTTGCTTGCTGCATAGGCCTAGACAGAAGACAGTAAAAAAGGCAATTAAAACCAAAAAACAAACAACCTACGCTAAATACGGTACTAGGCCTACGGACTTTTACAAGATTTGTTTAAAAGATGTTCAGCCGTAAACAATGAGAGGTACCTGTAAGTGATATTACTTCTATTTTTATACCTCCATGATTACAGTCATAGGCCCACCAGCCAGGCTAGACCTAGCCTAGGCCCTACTACGGGTCGTGACAAAGTGCGAGCCAGCGAGTCATGCGAGCCAATGAGCGAGCCATGCGAGCCAGCGAGCCATGCGAGCCATACATTTTTAAGTTATAAAATTATAGCAGTTTATGGCCTAATAAATATAACTAGAGTTATAGGCCAAGGCTTAGGCCTAGGTTAATTTATTATTTAATTAACTGTAAAAATAATAATATTTCGTCTCCCTCGGGACAAGACACTGTAGGCGTCAAACTGCCCAATTAATTAAACATACCGGTAATAAGGAAGGCTGGGGTACTTGGCAGGCTGCCTAGGCCTAAATACTACTAAACTTTGATTCGAAAAACGTGCACAATGTAATTGTTAGATTTAGCCCAATCCAAAGTCAAATAAGTTTCAATTTTTTTACTGTTTGATATGATTATCATTTTTTTAAAGAAAGAGACAGAAGAAAATAAACATAAAACGACTTTCATATAAAAACTAATACCTG
>NW_022739588.1:11943-16021 GCF_011630105.1 Anneissia japonica
TTTTTTTCGTACAAAATCAATTTTATTCGTAATTTATGACCAACACTTGTGTTTATAATATATTTATAAATATAAACACGCTGTAGTTTATAAAAATTGTCAGAATAGGTGGCAGAGGCACTTTAAGTACTTTCAGAATATGTAATAAAAATTGGGGATCACCTTTCATCCTAAGGAGCTATAACTGATTAAAAATAGGCCTGATTTTAGCATATTTTCACTGTATATCGGCACAAATCCACGCAAAGATACTTATGTTTGATGCGCACGTACGGCATTGCTATTGGCCATAAGATGACCAAAAAGAATGGAAATTTGTGAAAACAATGTCAGGAACCCAAACTATGTAAAAAAACATAATGTCTAGCTTCCTTACGTGCTGCGCGCGTAAAAATGCATGCGCGTAGTGGATAATTCCAAAAAATTTCGAAATGCTCAAAATGGCCTGAAACGTGCTCTAATTTAGTCAAAAAGTGATTTTGAACATTTTAAAAATTTGACGCGCGCATACGCGCACGTAATGAAGCGCTCGCGTAAAATTAAGGTACAGTACATTCAACATTAACCCAAAGTTAATGCTCACTTAATACGATTTCGAAATGGCAATTGGTTAGGCTGATATGATCGATAATGTAAAAACGCAAAATTGCGCGTAGATGACGTCACGCATAACTGCGCACTTTGAAAACCTTATTGTGACTATTCCATGCCAAGCTAAATGTTTGTTGAAGCGTGCATGTATGAATCTCGTGCCAATTTTTAGATATCGTGCTAACAAGAAATGGGGAGAAGCTAGAATTAGAAAAAAAAAGATCTCTAACAATAACAAGAGGTGATCCGCTAGCGGAGCGGATCACCAATAATAAATAGGGAGTGTCTATGCTTACGCCGAGTCGTAAGCATTAGTCATAGACTATGCTTATGCCGATCTATTGAGCATGCGCAGGGGTGGCGTAAGCATTATTTAGAGGCTATGCTTACGCCGAATAAGGTATACCGCGAATCGTAAGCCAAGCTCTTGTACTTTCCTCATGAGTGCCGTCTGTTCATTGTGATACAGTACTTCATTGTTAGATAGGCCTATCTAGCCCAATTTATGTTGATATTGATACAATACTATATCTGAAATTATAATGACAATGTATCTATGTATGATGTGTAGAATGTTGGAGATGACCTGCCTGCTGCAGCGATATTCTGATTTTAAATCATTGTCCTGGACATTACAGTAGGCCTACATAATTAAAAAGCGAAATCAAAAACAAGAATTTCCCCTAGGGTGCTCTTATCTCGATCCCTCACCCCGACCTTTTCAACATCTCTTGATCTGTGTCCCTATAAAATTCTTAATTTTCCTACATGAACAAGTAACGCATACAATAATTACAAGAGAGCGTGACACAGTTTCAATCCAATTTTGTTATTAATTATACAAAAACAATATAGTATATTTCCGTTTAAGCACCAAGGTTTTTAACAACTGAAATGTTTGAAAGGAAACTCTCTTAAAAAATAACTTTCCTTTTCTCCACTACTAATTGTATATTACATCATTAACTATTAGATAATTTGCCTATAATCTGCCGACATCACAATAATATAGTTTAAACTTGCAACAGCAAGCTGATGAAGGCCAGAGGACTGGCCGAAAATTTCTTTCGAAAATAAATACAGTGTTCAATAGTCTACATGCCTTGTTGTTATAATGTTTTGTTTCAACGACTGATATATAATTTGAAGAACACACGTGGATGAAACACTACTGTACTGCACTATTTTTACAGCATTGTAACTTGAAATACACATGACCTCATTCAATGTTACAGTAACATATGCTAAAACATTATAAAAATGATTTGAAATATAAATTCGCTTATATAAATTTATGTGATTTTCTTTCTCCCAATTCGATACAGCTTCTGACAATTTTTCATAGCTTGTGAAAGTGCCACCGAGACGCAAAGTGTCTTCATCTGCCATCTTGAAACTTCACCAAGTGCGCGCTACAGAAAAAAAAATATTTGCACATCATGCTCAATAAGACGTTTTCATACTTACGAAGCAAGCAGCGCCCTTCAAATAGATCGGCGTAAGCATAGTCTATGATTAATGCTTACGACTCGGTGTAAGCATAGACACTTCGTAATAAATATGGATATGCAAGGTAAGAGAAAATCAGGTTAAATTAAGATGGTATTATTGAGGATTTGAAATAGAATCCTCATCGGCGTTCCATACTGAGGCTGTTTATCGCGACCGAAATGCATAACAATACGACGCGACCGAAATGATCTGTATTCGTTTATTTTCCTCTGCGACGAGGGACGCTATCGCGCATCAGTAGCGATTGTCAGAAGAACAGTATTGGGGGCTATCTTTACGACCCGTTGTAAAAATAGCCACAGTGAAAATTATTTCTGTTGCAATTAGGCCTAGGCAAAGGGTGTAGGACCGGTTCGGCCATGAACAAGTTCAGCCGGGATATATTTGTATGGAACGCCAAGTAGGCACAAAGCTGTGCGTGTGGTTAATCTATTGGTGCTACAGTATCCATTATTTCGTGTTTTATTGTTAGGTCTTCTACGTTGCAAAATAATTAATGTGGTTTTAAGGAAATTCAGGCATTATTATGCTGCCATTAGTTTGCCAAAACAACAGCGGATTTTATTAGGTTTGTGTAAGTCTGTGTAAGTTAATAATTAATGATTTAGATGGCATGTATTTCGTTATATTTATTTAAAACAAACGAATGTACATTATGCAATCATACGTTAATAATCGTGTCGTATTATCATCAGGTCTTTATGCTGCAAATTAATTAATGTGATTTTAAGCAATTCAATGGCATTAATACTGCAATGAGTTTGCGAATAAAACAGTGGATTTTATTAGGTTTGTGTAAGTTAATAAACAAATTTATATGTTGATAATCAAACCAAAGGATTTGATTATTTTCATATTAGAGTGTCGATGCATATATTGAAGAAGAGGAAGAAGAAGAACGATAATATTAATATACTGCCAAATTTTGTTATATTTTTCGTAATATTATTAAAGCTTACATTATTTGATGCTTTATGCTTCGTTGTATATTATTTCTAGGCCTATACGTTCTTAAATGATTGATTGATTTAAAGCAGAAAGTATATAAACGCCACAAAAAATCACATTATTGATGCCCCGTCTGGCAGCACTCAAAATTTCTGACCGACGCTGACAGGCTGCCGACCGGCACTGTTTTTGATTTTCAATGATTTCGTGTATTATTTTAGAAAAAAAAAACATGAAATACATTGCCCTAAAACCAAAAACTTTAACTGTAACTCCCTTTATTGAGAAGATAACAATAGAAATACACGTTTCCGTGGTTACGCTTGTATTAGATAGGGAAAAACATGCCCATTCGTGCAGGACAAGTCTGCAGTGTCTGCCGATCGATGAATCACCTAATGCGAATTCACCAACTGATTAAAAGTTCAACCTGGTTTAACGAGTAATGATACTGTTATAACACACAACAGAGGTTAATGATCATACATGTCTGTATTACGCTTATGTAAAATAATTAATAGACAATAAAACAACACGTCGTATAGGCCAAGGCCACAGACCCTACATTATAGGGTCTGTATAGGCGAACAACTCGGGGAACTACATTCCTGAACCACTGCACATGTTCATACAGTTACCATGTACAGAAATCAAGCCAGTCGGCTATTTTCAACATTTGACATTCTTTCCTTGTATCTGACAACATTCCTGAATTGGCAGCGTACAAAGACTTCGTCTCCGATAACATTCTTGAATTGGTGGCATACAAAACTTTGTGTCTTTATTCTCCCAAGCCAAGAGTATTAAGGAGTTTTAGATATGCGACGAGTAATCTAGGACAATATGCTAATTATCTATGACGTATTACAGTGTTGGCCACACAGATGATAAGCTCTTGTATTAGTTTTGCGACGACGATGCAAATACATACGTCACCACCGGACATGCTTGAGTGAATTGAAAATAAACACTGTACTAATATTAAATGCCATATTAAATAGGCATATAGGCCTAGGCCTGCCCTTAC
>NW_022739588.1:16070-22338 GCF_011630105.1 Anneissia japonica
GGTTTATACTGTGTAGGCCTAGGCCTAGCTAGGTTAATGATCAAAAGTACAGTACAAGCATATCCTTCAATTGTAAAAACAATATTAATCATACTTATATTCTTTCAAATTCTATGTCAAACACATCCATTTTATTGTTGTGTTCCTCCCCTATAGTAAACATCTTATTATTCAGGGATCAACAAAATAAACTTCCTCAATTTCTTTATATTGCAAAAAACAAACCGTACTGTAAAATAGTAACTATTTTATGCATCAATATGATTTTAAAAATTTATTTTAAATTTGTTCAATTTTTTTTTATACTGTTCTTTTAGGCCTATTGTTTTTTCAATTTGTAATCATCTTATGGCTTTATTCCACTCCAATTATTATTGTATAATTATTATTTTTATTCATTTTACCCTCCTATATTAGTAAAAGTGGACCAAATAATTTGCTCTTGGTTGGGTTTTGGAAATATTATTTTGTTCAGCAATAAAATTAATATTTATCATTCTTCTAAACTATTTGTTCAGGCCTTAGGAAAAGAGTTCAAGCCTTCGGGAAAAAAAAATGATTGTGAAGTTGTGCAGAGTGGGCAAAAAGTATGTTTATTGGGTGACTTCGTTGACACCTAGCGGAGATCCAATTGAAATGCTTGGGAAGTATATCAGCTTAAAGAATCATATTCAAAACATTTATACTGGGCATTCAGAGCACTTCCCAAATTGCTTTCATCCCCATACAGGAAAAAAATAGGAAGAAATGGCGAAAAAAACCAGTTATAAACTAGATTTAAACTCGTCACTGAGGACGAGTTCGGTGATCCGCCGTACTTTGACCCTCATTAAAATCATGTGGTGCTGATTGAAAAGTGTCATAATATGCTAAAATATGCTGAAATTAGTTTTTTTAAAAAGAATAATTTTGAGCATTTTAAAAGATTTACGCATGTGTACACGTACGTCTTGACGCCCGTGGAACGGTAATAGCACAAAGAGTGACTCCCGATATGAATAATGTGTCAGGAACACGAAGTATGTAACAAAACGTGATTTCCTGCTTCAGTACGTGTTACGTGCGTGGAAATGAACGTATGCCGCGTAAATATGGAAAGTTTTTTGAATGCTGAAAATGACCCGAAACGTTCTTTAAACTATCTGAATAGTGATATGGAGAATTTTAACAGAAGCGAACGTCAAGATGTGTGCGTGTACAGCAATGGCACACAAAATTAAACATTGTCAAGTGTTTTTAAAACCGCCTGTTAGTTGGTAATGCCACATGAATTTCCCTTCATATAACCTATATATATATATATATCAGTCTGATAGCGTCGAAATACAGTCCACCGCCCTCTCTCTGTTCTATTTCTTTACATCTTTTAAGAATGAGAGATAAAAGGGCTCCAAAAATTCATTCTTTTTGACCATGCTGATGTGATGAAAATAAAAAATAAAGGGACACGTCTGAAAGAGAATTGATTTAGCTATAATATACTCACAGGTGGGAGACAATCAAGATAAGCGAGATACGTTCAAACTAGTATAAAAAGTAATGTCGTCATAAATAAAAATTGAGTTATTTCTTAATTTAAATGGCAATATCATGACGTCACAATGTCCGATAAGCCATTATGATCTATAATATCATATCTACAACTCATGTGCTCTCAGAATATGTAATAAAAATTGGGGTCACCTTTAATCCTAAGGAGCTGTTTGATTAAAAATAGGCATAATTATCAGCTTATGTAATATTTGACGCACGCGTACGCACACGTTGAGACAGGCAAACAAAAAAGTAAGATACCTAACATTCAACCTTGACCTGAAGTATAAGCCCATTTAATATTATTCAGAAATGACAAATGGTTAAGATGATGATGTCATCAACGTTTTGAGAAAATGAATTTTAAATTTTTTCTTGTTTTTTAATTCAGATGGCAATATGATGATGTCACAATGTCCGATCAGCTATTATGATATATAAAATCATATCTACAGCTCATGTGCTTTCAGAGTATGTAATAAAAATTGGGGGTCACCTTTCATCCTAAGGAGCTATAACTGATTAAAAAAAAGACATGATATAAAGCATATTTTAATTTTGACGCACGCGAATGCTCGCGTTATTACGCGCACACAAAAATATAATGTATATAACATCTAACCATGCCTGAAGTTTATGCCCACTAAATATGATTCAGAAATCACGAAAGATTAAGGTGATTATGGGGTCATCAAAGGTTTGACGAAAGAAAGATGAGGGGGGTAAGCAAAACCCTATATTTTGACCGTGATGACGTCATCAAAATGTGAAAAAGTGTATGTATATGAAAGAGAATTGCCTTAGCTATAATATACTTAAAGTTGGAAGACAATCGACCAAGAATAAGCGAGATATGCTCAAATGCGCATTTTTTATAAATGACATCAATAATTTTCAGTTTGTTGAATTCAGATGGCAATATGATGACGTCATAATGTCCGATCAGCCATTATGACCTATAAAATCATATGTACAAATCATGTGCTTTCAGAATATGTAATAAAAATTGGGGGTCACCTTTCATTCTAAGGAGCTATAATTGATTGAAAACAGGCATGTTTTTTGCCTATTTTTGCTATATGTCGAAAAAAACGCGCACATGTGCTCTTATGTTCTATGCGCACGTACGGCATTGCTATTGACCCTAAATGACCAAAAAAGATTGGAAATTTGTGAATACAGTGGACCTAAAACATTTTTAAAAAACAATATTTCTAACTTCTGTACGTGCCGCGCGCGTAATAATCCGCACACGGTGCCGAAAATTTGGAAAATGTTGAAATGCTCAAAATGGCTTAAAACGTGCTCTTAATTTAGTCAAAAATTGATTTCGACCATTTTAAAATTTTTATGCGCGCATACGCGCGCGTTATGAAGCGCACGTCCAAAATGAGTGTATGTGCATTACATTCAACCTTCACTCAAAGTTAATGATCACGTAATACGATTTTGAAATGTCAATTGCGTAAAAAGCACAAAAATGCGTGTAGATGACGTCACACGTGACTGGTAACCTTGCTAAGCTTGTTGTCACTATTCCAGGCCAAGCCAAATGTTTGTTGTAATCGTTTTGTGCATAGCTCTCGGCAAATTTGAGATATCGTGCGAACAGTTATTTGTCAGAATGTAGAATTAAAAAAAAAGATCTCTGACAATAACAAGAGGTGATCCGCACTAAATGCGGATCACCAAATATAAGCTTATAGCAGAGGTAATCTAGTTGTGTAGCAGTGGGAAGAAAGACCCACAACTCTCCATTCCACAACTCAGTTCTCCACCACCACCTGTTCAGTTCAGCATTTAGCATACCAGAGAAAGATTTCAAGATTTAGCAATCTCACGTAAACAAGAATCTCAAACCAAAAGGCTCTTTTCAGAGCCATTATTTAACAAAAGAGAAGCAGTTGTATAGTCTGGGTTTATTTTTTTTATTTCATTTAATTTGTTCACTCACATACACATACATAATACTGTACAACAACAACAAAAAACTTAATAGTAAAAGAAATAAGAATAATATTACATTACATAATAAGTGTATAGACATTAAGAGGCCAAAATAAGTTTAGAATCAAACTTTAAGCCATGACCACCAGTTAAAATTATATTAGGCATACATCAATAAAATATTATAAATATAATTTAATAATAAATAAATAATAAAGTTGAATTAGGCAGTGTGTCAATTATTCATTAATTTGACCAAAATGTCAAGTTTACAAACAAGCACATAGCAATTATAACACTACACACTACAGTAATTATTCGTAGAAGTCTAATGAAGATAAGCCCTGTCTCTTATACACATCTAGACGTTAAAGGGTCGAAACCAGGACATAACTCCGACTTTAGATTGACAATGATTGAAAAATGTTAAATACAGGCACAATGTATACATCCTATGTACAGAGTCCAGTTAGAATATGTAACTAGATTTGAACTCGTCACTGAGGACGAGTTAGGTGATCCGCCACACTTTCACCCTCACGAAGCACGCACGTTTCTGATTGAAAAGTATATGCTAAAACATGCTCTATTTATAGAGTAATTTTGAGCATTTTAATAGGAATTTTAAAGGAAAAGAGTAATTTTGAGCATTTTTGGTGATCCGCTAACGTTAGCGGATCACCTATTGTTATTGTCAGGATCATCTTTTTTTATTCTTTCTTTCTCCCCTTTTCTGTTCGCACGATATCTCAAAATTGCCACGAGTTACGCACACGGTCGCTACATCGATCATTTTGTCTTCGCCTGGAATAGTCATGGTAAGGTTTTTAACGCGCTCAGACATGCGTGACGTCATCTACGTGGAATTTTGCGTTTCTACATTATCGATCATATCAGCCTAACCAATTGCCATTTTGAAATCGTATTAAGTGAGCATTAACTTTGGGTTAATGTTGAATGTACTGTACCCTAATTTTACTCGTGCGCTTATTAACGCGCGCGCACGCATGCGTCAAAATTTCAAAATGCTCGAAATTACTTTTTGACTAAATTAGAGCACGTTTCATGCCATTTTCAGCATTTCAAAATTTCTCATAATTTTCAACTACGCGCGCGCACTTTTACTTGCGCAGTACGTATGGAAGTTAGAAATTAGGTTTTTTTTACATATTTTGGGTTCCTGAAAATGTTTTCACAAATTTGCATTCTTTTCGGTCATCTTCTGGCCAATAGCAATGCCGTACGTGCGCATTAAACATAGGTATCTGCGCGTATTTGTGCCGCTATACAGTGATATTATGCTAAAATCAGACCTATTTTTAAACAGTTATAGCTCCTTAGGTTGAAAGGTGACCCCCAATTTTTATTACATATTCTGAAAGCACATAAGTTGTAAATATGATTTTATAGATCATAATGGCTGATCGGACATTGTGACGTCATCATATCGGCATCTGAATTCAAAGAAAGTGAATTAAAGCTATGTCGTCATTTTTGAAAATAGGCATTTGAGCGTATCCCGCTTATCCTTGGTCGATCGTCTTCCAACTTATGTTATACTCGCTTATCTTGATTGATTGTCTCCCACCTGTGAGTATGTTATAGCTAAATCAATTCTCTTTCGGACGTGTCTCTTTATTTTTCATTTTGATCACGCCATCATGGTCAAAAAGAATAAATTTTTGGAGCCCTTTTATCTCTCATTCTTAAAAGATGTACACAAATAGAACAGAGTCAACATTTACCTGTCTCTTATACACATCTAGATGTCTATCAGACAAATATATATAGGTTATATGAAGGGAAAGTTCGTGTGGCATTACTGACTAACAGGCGGTTTTAAATACACTTGACAATGTTTAATTTCGTGTGCTATTACTGTACACGCACACATGGTGACGTGCGTGTCTGTTAAAATTTGAAGATTCTCGATATTACTATTCAGATAGTTTAAAGAACATTTCGGGTCATTTTCGGCATTTCAAAACTTTCCATAATTTACCCGCCGTACCTTCATTTCCACGCACACAGCACATACTATAGCTGGAAATTACGCGTTGTTACATATTTTGTGTTCCTGACAGAGTCAGGAGTCACTCTTTGTGACATTTTCGTGCTCACGGGCGTCAAGACGTGCGTGTACGCATGCGCAAGTCTTTTAAAATGCTCAAAATTATTCTTTTTTTAAAACTAATTACAGCATATGTTAGCATATTATGAAACTTTTCAATCAGCACCGCGCGCGCTTCCTGAGGATCAAAGTACGGCGGATCACCGAATTCGTCCTCAGTGACGAGTTCAAATCTAGTTTTTATTCTTTCTTTCTCCCCTTTTCTGTTCGCACGATATCTCAAAAACTGCCACGAGTTACGAACAATCGCTGTCAGCGAACATTTGGCTTGGTCTGGAATAGTCATGGTAAGCTTTTCAACGCGCTCAGTCATGCGTGACGTCATCTACGCGCAATTTTGCGTTTTTAAATTATCAATAATATCAGCCTAACCAATTGCCATTTCGAAATCGTATTAAGTGAGCATTAACTTCGGGTTAATGTTGAATGTACTGTACCTTAATTTGACGCGTGCGCTTCACTACGCGAGCGTACGCGTGCGTCAAAATTTCAAAATGCTCAAAATTACTTTTTGACTAAACTAGAGCACGTTTTAGGCCATTTTGAGCATTTCAATTTTTTTTTAAATTTTCCACTACGCGCGCGCATTTTTATGTGCGCAGCACGTACGAAAGCTAGAAATTACGTTATTTTACACATTTTGGGTTCCTGACATTG
>NW_022739588.1:22692-37813 GCF_011630105.1 Anneissia japonica
CAGACTGTATTTCGACACTATCAGACCGATAGTTCGTATACTGTAAAGGCAAAGTTCGTGTGGCATTACCAACCAACAGGGGGTTTGACAAGGTTTAAATTCATGTGCCATTACCGTCGTCAGGCACGTCGTATAAGGTATTCGTACTTATGCGTTAAAATTTTAAAATTGTTAATATCACTTTTCCGATAATTTAAAGCACGTTTCAGGTAATTTTGAATAATCCAAAACTTTCCAAAATTTACGCGGCGTACGCTCATTTCCACAGCCACAGCACGTACTGAAGCTGGAAATTACATTTCGGATACATGTGTTGGGTTTCTTACACCGTATTAATACTACCGTGGGCACGGCCGTTAAGACGTATGTGTACATATCCGTAAGTCCTTAAAATGCTCAAAATTACTCTTTTCCTTTAAGATTCCTTTTAAAATTCTCAAAATTACTCTTTAAATAAAGCATGTTTTAGCATATAATACTTTTCAATCAGAACCGTGCGTGCTTCGTGAGGGTCAAAGTACGGCGGATCACCTAACTCGTCCTCAGTGACGAGTTCAAATCTAGTTATTATTATTATTATCATATACATACATACAAATATATATTTGTATATTTTCTTATAAGTCATATAATTCAACTTGTCAGACGGTCTTTAAGGCACAATGCTACACCACCTTCGTTAGACCCACTCTTAAATATGCCTCTGCCGCTTTGGCTCCTCACACACAAGCCAATATCAATATACCTGTATATATACAGTATACACTTTTGTATTAACAAAATAACATTATTTAATTCAATATTTGAAAAGGATGACATTTATCAATGATGTTTTAAGAATTCCGCATGAAGGGCGATGCAAAAATGGATCCGTATTTGATGGAATCAAGGCATTTTGAATATTTTTTTTTATTGTTTTGCGTATCATGTCGATATGCAGACATGGTTCCAAACTTCGGTCGGTCATAACAGAGTTGTTTTTGGAAACGTGCAAAATCGGGGACATCATTATTTACGACAATTGTAACCATCTTTTGGAAACTCTCCAACAGCCATGACTTGCTCCAGATAAGCTTAAAAAATTTTGTAATGTTATTCAAACTAAGGGCGCACCACTCAACAACTGTTGGGGGGGGGGTTCATAAATGGGACCGTTCGACCCGTTTGTAAACCTGTACAGTCGCAAAGAATTATGTAAAATGGACATAAAAGAATTCATGGTAATAAATTTCAGTCTGTTGTCGTTCCGAATGGATTAATCGCAAACCTCGGCTCTTCGAATTATATTTGTAGCTAAAAATATTTGAATTGAGCATCTCTTTTACTAAATCATTGTCCATTTCTTCATCCCATCTAAATAGGAAAAAAATAAATTTAAATTCATTGAAAATTATTATAAATGGCATTTGTTGATAAAGTTTACTCAAGAATAAAGTTCTATTATTGCATTAATCAACATGACATTACATACATTTGATGTGAGGGGCTTAGTATTTGAGGTCATCATAATAGTACTCATTTTTAAGAGATACATTAAGTCCTCATTTTATTAGTAGAAAAAAAGAAATAAAAAATTAAGATTTTTTTATGGTGCAAAGTAACAAAAACTTTAATAGGTTTGAGTTAAATATTGGCAGTGGTATTGAAGGAATATATACGGTAATATTTGTTCATTTACATTGACATATCACTAATACCTTTTATCTTTTTTGTTGCTGATTCTTGATATGCTGATGTGGTCAATGGTGCTACTGAAATTAATAAAATTACACATTGATTGAAATATTATTTGTATTTATTATTTTATATTATTATTTAATATTATTATTGTTTATTATTAAATATTATTATTATTATTAACAGTGTTATTGTTGTTATTATTATTATTATTATTAAAATTTGGTTACTTTATTATTTTTGTTATTTATTATTATTGATATTATGAATTTTTACTATTATTATTACTATTATCTATTTGGGTTTATTACAAACAAGTAGTTTTGCCTGCCATGGTGACCGTATTCTAAGACAAGATCAATAAGGTTGGAAAACTTACCAATAGAAATCAGCTTATCTTGAAAACCTACAACAATGGGTATTGCTCCTGGTGTTTGTTGTCCATCTGAAACAGATACAGTAAGCGTGTACAAAACTGGTAAAAAATATAGACTCAAAATGTGTTTTGTAAAATTGCATGATGGTATTACAGTATTAACAAAAAAAAAGAGAAAGAAAAAGAAATCTCTACCCAAAACACACACCCAAAAAACGAACATACCTAGGCCTCAGGCCTCTATAAAATATCTAGACCTAAATAAAACAGCACATTACTAAAATCCAATTTAACAAAAAAGTATTAATATAGGCCTTAACTTACATGCAAAAAGCTGTTGGATAGAGTTGATTCCGGAACATGCAGTTGTAGTGGGTAGAGTACTATTGAACGTTAATAATCTGAAAAAGTAAAATCAATGAATATTTACTAACTTAGGTACAGTATGTCATTTATTTTTTAGGCCCTAGCCTAGCCTTAGGCCATGCCTAATTATAGGAATAATAAATAGCCTGATGCATCTGCTTTTTCGTATGTAATTTATTTTTTATTTTTTCTTCAATCCATATATTCTTGTAGGGCTTTATGTCTTTATGGTAGTAGTAGTAGTAGTACAGTAGTAGTAGTAGTATGTAGGACACTAGACCTACATAGGCCTAATATAGACCTAGCCTAGGCCTAGGCTAGGCCTTTATATAGGCCTAGGCCTACACTATATTAATTAGGCCTATGGGTTGGCGTTCGCGAAGTTTAGATATGGATATTGATCGAAGCCTTACGTTATTTTTACTCTATGAAAGCAAACAAAAATAAAAGTGATATAGGCCTACCTATACCATTATCAATCATTGAAACAAAAGTAATCATATTCATATATAACGTTTAAACTTACAATTTTCTAGCCATATTTTCTTGGTGAACAAACTAGCCCAGCAAGAGATTCGCTAGCTTGAAAACGAATCTAGTGTTGACATGATCGACTGCCAATTGACGTACTGTGATTGGTCAGAAATGTATGTCTGTGACGACGGATTCCCGCCTGATTTCACGTCCTCTACGAAATGAACTCGAACTTAAGGTTTTTTTTAACTAGCCAAGTGGACTAGTAAATTAATATTTTTACTTGTCCTCAATCCCTTTCACTAGCCACTATCTTGCCAACTTCGAAAGGCCCAAATACCATATTTGTGACATGCTAATCATGCTGCCCCTCATCGATGAAGTAACACTGACAGATAAAGAAAAATCGTTCTGTTGTCTCTGTATGAAATTATGCCGCGAAATATAAATACAGGAATCTATTTGTATGTACAGTGCACACAATACGATGTTCGGTACGATGTTCAGTTTTCAGGAAAGATCGGTTTGTGGAACATTTCTATTGAATCCTTTCCGAATAAGGTTGGCTATAGTTAGGGCCTAGCCTAGACGCTTATGAATATATGCTTAGCATAGCCCAGTCAGTGAATTCGGTATGACTAGCCTACGAAAAGTTAACATATTATTAAACATATAATACGTACAGTACCTGTTGTTTAGCTGTAGTGCAAAACAAATTGAATTAATGTACCAATAAAATGAAAAAAATCTAACAAATTTAAATTTCATTCTCTGCAAATTTCCTCCGTAATTCAATGTTTTTGGGGAATGTGAGTGTAATTTACATGTAGACTGATATATGATTGAATCAAATGACATACCAAATCTGAATTAAACGTCTACTGAAAAAGAGCCGTTGTAGAAAAAATTGCTTTGAGTTCCCTTTTCATTTCAGGTTGATTACAATCGATTTTTAAGTATTCATAAGGTGATAATGCACTTTATTAAAACAATAGAAGGCATAACTATCACTTTGTCTAACATTTTACTGGTGTGTCATTTTAATTAAGGCCCTATAAAAAAAATTATTAGTTTATCACCCTCGCGCGCATCACTTTCGGGGAAATCCTGATTTTTTTTTTTCATTTTAAACGATCGTTTTTTCGTCATTTTTCACTTGAAAAGGCTAAAGATTACTTCACATGCATGCATGCGCACTAAGATAGCTTTTCTACTCTGGCGCGATATTTTGTGTGTTAAATTAAATATGATTTTCTAGCTCATAATGGCCGATTGGACATTGTGACGTCATCATATTGCCATCTGAATTCAACAAACTGAATTTTATCGATGTCATTTTTAAAAATGCGCATTTGAGCGTATCTCGGTTATTCTTGGTCGATGACCCCCTCATCTGTCTTTCCTTAAACATTTAATGACCCCATAATCACCTTAACCAGTCTTGATTTCTGAATAATATTTAGTGGGCATAAACTTCAGGTCATGGTTAAATGTTATGTACCTTAATTGCCTGTGCGCGCGTCATAACACGCGCGTACGCGTGCGTCAAAATTAAAATGTGCTTAATATCATGCCTTTTTTTAAATCAGTGATAGCTCCTTAGGATGAAAGGTGACCCCCAATTTTTATTACATATTCTAAAAGCACATGAGTTTTAGATATGATTTTATATATGATAATAGCTGATCGGACATTGTGACGTCATCATATTGCAATCTGAATTAAAAACAAGAAAAAATTTATATTTCTTTTCTCAAAATGTTGATGACGTCATATCATCTTAACCATTCGTCATTTCTGAATAATATTAAATGGGCTTATACTTCGGGTGAAGGTTGAATGTTAGGTATCTTTTTTGTTTGCGCGTCTTAACGTGCGCGTACGCGTGCGTCAAAAATTACATATGCTTATTTATAATCAAATATAGCTCCTTAGGATAAAAGTTGACCCCTAATTTTTATTACATATTTTGAGAGCACATGAGTTGTAGATACGATTTTATAGATCCATAATGGTTGATCGGACATTGTAACGTCATCATATTGCCATTTGAATTAAGAAAAAACTGAATTTTATATTATGTCGTCTTTACATTTATACTAGTTTGAACGTATCTCGTTTATTCTTGATTGATTGTCTCTCACCTGTATGTTATAGCTGAAACAATTCTCTTTTGGACGTGTCCCTTTATTTTTTACTTTGACGATGTCATCATGGTCAAGAAGAAACAATTATTGGAGCCCTGTCATCTCTCTTTTTTCAAATTTGTCGACAGAGGGCGGCAGATTGTATTTCAGAGCTATCAGACTGATGATCAGGTTATATGATGGGAAAATTTTTGTGACATTACCAACTAACAGGCGGTTTAAAAAAACATCGTGACGTGCACTGCGTTAAAAAGTGAATATTCTCAATATCATTTTTCAGATAATTTAAAGAACATTTCACGTCATTTTCAGCATTCCAAAATATTCTATAATTTACGCGTTGTAGGTTCATATCCACGCGCACAGCACGTACTGAATCTGGAAATTAGGTTTTGTTGCATATTTTGTGTTCCTGACACTGTATTCATATCAGGAGTCATTCCAGCGGATCACCAAACTCGTCCTCAGTAACGAGTTCAAATCTAGTTTTATTCTTCTTTCTTTCTCCCCTTTTTCTGTTCGCACGATATCTAAAAAAATGCCACGAGTTACGTACAATTGCCGTCAACGAATATTTGGCTTGGTCTGGAATAGTCATGGTAAGCTTTTCAACGCGCTCAGTCATGCGTGATGTCATCTACGCGCTATTTTGCCAATTGCCATTTCGAAATCGTATTATGTGAGCATTAACTTCGGGTTAATGTTGAATGTACTGTACCTTAATTTTACGTGCACGCTTCTTTAGGCGTGCGTCAAACTTAAACTGCTCAAAATCACTTTTTGACTAAATTAGAGCACGTTTCAGGGCCATTTTGAGCATTTCAAAATTTTTGAAATTTTCCACTACGCGTACGCATTTTTACGCGCGCAGCACCTACGGAAGCTAGACATCATGATTTTTCAAATACTTTGGGTTCCTGACATTGTCTTCACAAATTTCCATTCTTTTTGGTCATCTTATGGCCAATAGCAATGCCGTACGTGCGCATCAAATATAGGTATCTCTGCGCAGATTTGTGTTGATATATCGTGAAAATATGCTAAAATCAGGCCTGTTTTTAATCAGTTATAGCTACTTATGATGAAAGGTGACCCCCAATTTTTATTACATATTCTGAAAGCACATAAGTTGTAAATATGATTTTATAGATCATATAATGGCTGATCGGACATTGTGACGTCATCATATTGGCATCTGAATTCAAAGATAGTGAATTATAGCTATGACGTCATTTTTGAAAATATGCATTTGAGCGTATCTCGCTTATCCTTGATCGATCGTCTTCCAACTTTGAGTATGTTATAGCTGAGACAATTCTCTTTCATATATTAGACTTCTTTTTACATTTTGATGACGTCATCATAGTCAAAAAAATTGTTTTTTCTGACCCCCTCATTTCTCTTTCTACAAAACGTTGATGAGCCCACATCATCTTAACCATTCGCCATTTCTGAAACGTATTAAGTGAGCATAATCTTCTGGTCAAGGTTGAATGTCAGGTACCTTAATTTTCCGTTCACGCGACTTTAACGTGCACGTACGCGTGCGTCAACAATTATGTATACTTAAAATTATGCCTACTTTTAAAGGGGGGGAGGGGGTGCGGGGATGAGACAAGTGGCCATATATTGCTTATTTAACCTTTCCTGAGTTGGGGAAAAATACTTCAAAAATTCAAAATGTTGAGATGTAACGATAATTACAGAAACAAAACATGATATGATGAGACAGGAAAATCGGGTGAAAACGAGGCTGATCACTTTTTTCAGTAGCTTGGTAGCATTTTCTAACCAACTCATTAATATTCAAGACAAGTCTGTCAATTTTGGCGAGCAGCTGATTGAAAAATCGTCCCGACGACGCAATCGAGCGACTAGACAATACATACAGTACACTAGTGTGAAGTCTTGAGTTTTTGTGATCGTTTACGTACGCAGTTTGTTACAGAGAGACGGTTTAGTCAACGTCAGTTCAATCATGGAGGAATAATTCAGTTGAATTAATAATCGTATATCAGTCCGATGACTTGTTTGTTTATAATTAGGCCTATGCCTAGGATTAGCACAGTCAGTCTACCAGCAGCAGTAGCGCACTCCTGTCCGAGCACTGCTCCAGTCCCGCAGCAGGTGAGTTCGCACGCAGCCATATCCAGCTGACGGTGAAGTTAGTAGGTTTCTACTACTAGCCTAGCCTAGACTTGTCATGCCATGCCATGGTGACTTTGTCACATTAATTGTGCTAGTGCATTTTTTTTTTCATAATAATAGACCTAGGCCTACTAATAATAGTATACTATAGGTCCTATATGAGAAACTGTCTAGGCCTAAATAAATGTCTAAAAAATGCACTGTCTAAATAAAGGTGATGTGCTATAATACTACAGTATATCATCAGAGCCAACACCAATTCCTGTATTAACAATAAGATTATTATTGATATAGTGTAGGCCTAGAAGCTAGGCTACACAACAATAACGCCCCATTAAATAATAACATGATGCATATGTTACTCCAAACCTAACTTTCAGCTGTTGTTGAAATGTGGAATTCAAATAAAATATATACATATATATTTTTGTAGGACAAGATATGTGATAGGCCGAAACATGACACTCTCCTCACATAGGTATTTGCCATGAGTACAACCACCCAACATTGGCATCTACGAAAGAAGGTGGTACAAAGCATACAAGCACCCAGCAAGACGTTAGCAAGAAACACTCTGGTTGTTTGCTGAAACTTGTAATGAAAGCTACACACAATTTAAGGTGAGCAAAAGAAAATTAAGTGAATATCTTCATCACTGTTCAGCCAGAGTACATGAAACAGTAGACTTGCCACAAGTCTCTTATTTTTTTATTATTTTTCTCATTCTGGACAGCGCCACCAACGAGAAAGTTAATTTATAGACGGAATAAGCGACTTGTAAAACACTGAAATCAGGCACCAGGATGCCAAAAGAATGACGTAATCTTCGTATCCGTATTTGGATAAATGGGCGGACCGAAATAAACAATTTCAACCAATCAAATGTTCATATTTTTGGAGCCACGAAACTGAGTCACTCGCGTCGACTAGTTAGGCCATAAGTCCATGGTTAGGCATGACTAAATTTAAATAGTCTTCCCTAATAAAACGGGCCTAAAATATTTGGAATAGACCCTAGTAAGACTAATGTTGGCAATGGCAAAAACAATTAAGCTAAGACTAGATGGCATACATACAAATACAACAAAACTTTAATTTTCCAGTAGGATGGCTCAGGCCTCGCCTGGAGTCTGGTAGTAGGCCTAGCCTAGACTAGTAGAGGCTTGGCCTATTTTTAAGTTCTTACTTACAGAGGCCTACCTTTTTAACAATATTCTACCCTAAAGGCCTAAACCTGTGTAGCAGCTAGTGGTGAGCAAGGTTCCAAGTAGGCCTATAGCCTACTGTTATCAGTCCATGTCGTTTTCAGCAGGCCAGAACTATTATACTAACTGTTTTAATTCAAGTAGGTAGCCAAAAGGGAGCTGGAGCTTGTTCTAGTCGAGACATCCGCATCTTCAATTTTGAAAATTTACCAAGATTGATTAATATGCATGAAGTTTTGATTTATAAAATCAGTCATGCATACGATATCCCACATCAAATTTAATGTGGGAAATTGCACGCATGAATCATTTGCCCAGGCCCTAATTCGAAAAAAAAGAAATCAAGTATGGGACGCCAATTAAATTAGGTATGGTGCGCACTAAGTGCAATAAAGAGTGAGTAACCTAAAATTAGGGCCTGGAACCCAGGCTAATGAAACAGATATATTGGAATGGTAAAAAAATATCAGCATGGTGTGTCAGTTTTATTAAGAAACAACAATAATACATTTACACACTAGCAGACAGGAAGGCTTCAATCAAGTAATTAAAAAATCTGAAAATACTGTCAATTGATGAATGTCTTTTCAGATTAGTACATACAGTATCTCAGTATGGTATGTTATTGATAAAGCAGCAAATGCCAATGTTTGATATCATTTTTGATTTTTAACAAACCTGGTTTTGCATTATTGTAACTACTGTATATTTATTCCTCAATAGGAGCAAATGACTGGCTCAAATGAATGTGATGTGATGCAAACAATTCCATCTGTGTGGACATGATGAAATGGACATGTCCAATCCATGGTTAGCAGAAGGTGGCGATGCTCAGAGCTCTGCAGCAAGTGATTGAGGCCAAAATATTTCCAAAGAATTAAATTAAAATGATTTATCTAGTGAATTTTTTCTGAAGATATACTGAAATGCCACACACATAAGTTTTTGTTTTTTACGCATCTGGTTTATATTGCATGCCAAATTTATAATAAATAAATAAATACTGTACCAGTATTACTGTACCTGTTTCACTTGCAAAATATCTTTAATATTATTAAATGGTATTATAATCCCATTCAATAGTAATTGTTTTGAAGCAAATATGTGATCCAGATTTAGAAAACCAATTGTGAGGATTAATTTTGAAATATGTAATGTGCGAAGTTGATAGTACAGTATGAAAATGTGGCTCAATATATAATAATAATAATACAGTAATAATATGCAGAAATTTATAACGCGCCAATTCAAAAAACATTATTCTATGAAACTGCTTATTTTTTAATGCCTGGATTATGCCTATGTCTGCATGCTGATCAATTTGGTATTGGAATTTAAGAGAAAGCTTCAATGTTTTTGCTGTACACCATTTTTTGTTTAGTATTTTAAAATACAGTAGTTGAACTTGCCTATGTCATATCCAAAATGCCATTGAGAAATTGTTTGACCCTAACAAAATTTGACTTGCTCTTACGGTAATGGAAAACACAACAATTCGGCATGTAAAATTAGGTCGACTTAGAAATTATTAGAGTATATTATTAGTCGTCTTAGTCAAGTTTACCTGCACTGCCCTATTTATCATGTCTGATTGTCTTGTATTATTTACCATAGCCAAAATTTCTTCTTTCATGATGATATTCAACATAAATATTTTTGGTGCTTCACTTAGTTATTGTTGTACATACAGTAAATTCAAGACTACTGGTGTTACTAAATAAATATCTTGAAACACAATTTATCATCCTTGTACATGGCAAATAATTTATTACAAGTGTATTTTCTCACAGTTAATATAAAATTGTTTTACTGTATACAGAATAAAGCAACATTAAAGCAGTCAGGTATTACAATATATATCACTGCATTTTACACACTCTATTTATTATCAAAATATTAAATATATGGATTTATATTTACTATAGTTTATACCAATGTAAAGAATGGGGAAGAACAAGTTACATTTATTTACTGTACACAAAATTCTAATTCATACTGTATTAGCTTAAAATTTTAAAATATGAGACGAGAGTGGGGAAGATACAAAAAAACATTGTACTGTACATAACGACAAAATGTTCGTGAAATCAACTTTGCTGGCCTATCCGCATCAATAGCAACAATTTCAATTACAGACTAGGTCTGGAAGGTTACACACAATTGACTAGTCCAGATATACAAAAGCTCTAGGCCTATGCTGACAAAATTTCCTTTCATGAGTGATGAGATTGTCAAAAAACAGAGCACAGTAGTCAAGAATGAATCTATTTACATAAGATATGTTGTATAAATGAGGATGGACTTATCAGTATCTTCCATAACAATTTATAAACTAGATTTAAACTCGTCACTGAGGACGAGTTTGGTGATCCGCCGTACTTTGACCCTCATGAAGCGCGCGCAGTGCTGATTGAAATGTTTCATAATATGCTAAAATATGCTGTAATTAGTTTTATTTAAAAAGAGTAATTTTGAGTATTTTAAAAGATTTCCGCATGCGTACACGCACGTCTTGACGCCCGTGAGCACGGTAATGGCAGAAAGAGTGACTCCTGATATGAATACAGTGTCAGGAACACAAAATATGTAACAAAACGTAATTTCCAGCTTTAGTATGTGCTGTGTGCGTGGAAATGAACGTACGGCGGGAAAATTATGGAAAGTTTTTAAATGCTGAAAATGCTGAAAAGTTCTTTAAACTATCTGAATAGTGATATGGAGAATTTTCAAATTTTAACAGACGCACACGTCACGATGTGTGCGTTGGTAATGCCACACGAATTTTCCCTTCATATAACCTATATATATATCAGTCTGATAGCGTCGAAATACAGTCTGCCGCCCTCTCTCTGTTCTATTTTTTTTTACATCTTTTAAGAATGAGAGATAAAAGGGCTCCAAAAATTCATTCTTTTTCACCATGCTGACGTGATCAAAATAAAAAGTAAAGGGACACGTCTGAAAGAGAATTGATTTAGCTATAACATACTCAAAGGTGGGAGACAATCAATCAAGAATAAGCGTGATACGTTCAAACGAGTATAAACATAATGACGTCATAAATAAAAATTCAGTTTTTTAATTTAAATGGCAATATGATGATGTCACAATGTCCGATCAGTCATTATGAACTAAAAAATCGTATCTACAACTCATGTGCTTTCAGATTATGTAATAAAAATTGGGGGTCACCTTTCATCCTAAGGAGCTATAACTGATTAAAAATATTCAAGGTTTTATGCATATATAAAGGTTGACGCACGCGTACGTGCACGCTAAAGAGCGCGAACGGAAAATTAAGGTACATAACATTCAACCTTGACCTGAATCTTATGCTCACCTAATATGATTTAGAAAAAATTGGGGGTCACCTTTCAACCTAAGGAGCTATAGCTGATTAAAAATAGGTCTGATTTTAGCATAATTTCACTGTATAGCGGCACAAATACGCGCAAAGATACCTATGTTTGATGCGCACGTACAGCATTGCTATTGGCCAAAAGATGACCGAAAAGAATGCAAATTTGTGAAAACAATTTCAGGAACCCAAAATATGTAAAATAGCGTAATTTCTAACTTTCGTACGTGCTGCGCACGTAAAAATGCGCGCGCGTAGTGGAAAATTTCAAAAAAATTTGAAATGCTCAAAATGGCCTAAAACGTGCTCTAATTTAGTCAAAAAGTGATTTTAAAATTTTGACGCACGCATACGTAGTGAAACGCACGCGTACAATTAGGGTACAGTACATTCAACATTAACCCGAAGTTAATGCTCACGTAATACGATTTCGAAATGGCAATTGGTTAGGCTGATATGATCGATAATGTAAAAACGCAAAATTGCGCGTAGATGACGTCACGCATGACTGAGCACGTTGAAAAGCTTACCATGACTATTCCAGACCAAGCCAAATGTTCGTTGACAGCGATTGTGCGTAACTCGTGGCATTTTTTGAGATATCGTGCGAACAGAAATGGAAGGAAAGGTAGAATAAAAAAAAAAAGTTGTAAGATCTCTGACAATAACAAGAGGTGATCCGCTCGAGAAGCGGATCACCAATAATTCTTCCAACACAAAGTTTATTTCATCATCTTCTATAGCATCAAAAAAACCCAGGGCAATCTTCACAGCTTCTGGAAACTTGTTCCTAATCGCCCACACAGTGCAAGATGGGATGACCCTTCTGTCAGATTTCTTTAGCCTGTTAAACACCTACCAAATGAAAGCCATTGATATCCAACATGTCAGCATTTCCTGTAAGAAGAGAAGTACAATAAAAAGTTTGAACAGACTAGTTAAAAAAAAATCAGAGTGACTATTCTTACACCATTCAAAAATAATTAGTACTGTATTGATATTACAATATCTTTATAAGGAATTATCATTCTGGCACTAATCATCAATGATAATTTTTGTTGAAAATATATATTTTCTAATTAACCATCACTGTGAAAAGCCCATATTCAAATGCATTGCAAAGTGGTGTAACATAGCCATGACCTAAACAATTATTTTGAATAGAATTATTTCATTAATATTATAGTTTTTTGTAACATCAAAATAAAAATTAGTTTAAAAATTACAAATAACAATATATGTATAATAGACTCTCTTGTTTCTTTTCTAATGTACAGTAATAATAATGCCCCTGTATTTTGACCATTAAAATGGCTGGACATTTGACCCTCTACTAGTTTTTGATCCAGCATGGAACCAGCAGGGCCACGCCTAAGGCGGGTGTTTATATTTCCGAGAAGAATGCCGAAAATTGGTCTTTGAACTAATCTGAATACTGTATATAACCATTGCCAATGTATTATGCAGAAGTTAAGTTCTGTGCACATTTTCCAAGTCATTTCCGCAAATTTGAGCTAGCTTTTAAGGTATCATCCACATTCCACGACGAATAAACTGGCATTTTAGTAATGCTGTAGTAGTAGGTCCTAGATAGTTCCATGGATCTAATAATTAACATGTAAATTAATGCACTTTATTTAAAACAGTGTTGTTTGTTTGTCTAATGTTTGAAATATTATTATTATAGTGTTGCCTAGGCCTAAACTAGGGGCCTAGGCCTACAGTAGGTCGCGCCAGGCAGTAGTATTCCGTATTCTCTACATACATACAGTACTGCACTAAATGCTAGGCTATGCCTACACAGGTAAGACAAGTTGGTATTAAACAAACCTATTTAACGCCACTATTAAGATCACCACTTCCAAGACTTCCTTATCCAAACCAGCAAACATATCTTTTTGAAAGATTCATTCTTCAAAAATGCCTTCGACTTAATTTATTATTATTATTGAATATTTTCGCCAGTCCTAATTTTTAATTTTCCACTCGCGACGACTATTCTCATCAGTTGGCTAGTGTCGTTACCAGCTCGTTACGGTTGAGTGAATCAGCTGACTCCCTGTCTAGTGCAAATTTCCGAAATAAAAAATCGTTATTTTACACATAATTGAGACATTTTCATAAGTGAAAACCCATATAAATGAAAAGAACAGCCAAATTTACATTGGAATATCTAAAGTTTGACACGATTTTTTATGGGGTTACCGAATGCAAGCCTTTGAAAGTCAAAGTACATTTTAGGAAATTCCCTACCTTATAACACTAGCTCAAAATCCTGTAGCACCAGTTTTTTTTTGGGACCCAGTTCAGGAGCCTCGTTTTCGAATACCGCGCTCCAAAATCGAGTGCCGTCGCCCATCCCTCTATTTTAAATTAAAAATTAATCGTTTCATCCCCGCACCNNNNATATTTTTAATCAGTTATAGCTCCTTAGGATGAAAGGTAACCATGTCGAAATTTCGACATTATTATGTATTATATTACCTAATTTTTATTACATATTCTGAAAGCACATAAATTGTAGATATGATTTTATAGATCATTATGGCTGATCAGACATTGTGACGTCATCATATTGCTATCTAATTTTTAACTTATTTGAACGTATCTTGCTTATTCTTGATCGATTGTCTTCCACCTATGAGTATGTTATAGCTGAAACAATTCTCTTTCAGAAGTGGCCATTTATTTTTCATTTTGATGACATCATCATGGTAAAAAAGAATGCTTTTTTTGGAGCCTTCCCCTCTTTCTTTCTTAAAAGATGTAAACAATTTTAAAATAGAGGGCGGCAGACTGTATTTCGACGCTATCAGACCGATAGTTCGTATACTGTAAAGGGGAAATTCGTGTGGCATTACCAACCAACAGGGGGTTTTAAATTAAACTTGACAAGGTTTAAATTCATGTGCCATTACCGTCCTCGGGCACGTCGTATAAGGTATTCATACTTGTGCGTTAAAATTTTAAAATTGTTAATATCACATTTCAGATAATTTAAAGCATGTTATAGGTCACTTTCACTATTCCAAAACTTTCCATAATTTACTCGCCGTACGCTCATTTCCACGCCCACAGCACGTACTGAAGCTGGAAATTACGTTTCGGTTACATGTTTTGGGTTTGTGACACTGTATTAATATCATTACCGTGCGCACGGACGTTAAGACGTATGTGTACACATTCGTAAGTCCTTAAAATGATCAAAATATTTTTTTTAAAAACTAAATAGAGCATGTTTTAAAGCCCTATTCCCGGCAAAATTTCAATTTTTAAGAAAAATCTAATTTTTGTATAATGTTATAAAGATTTATAAATATAATACGGAATTGCTAGTTTAACTGAATTTAGACATTCCTAAGAATGAAAA
>NW_022739588.1:38063-39527 GCF_011630105.1 Anneissia japonica
AGATGTGTATAAGAGACATGGTAATATTTTATGAGAAATAGTCTGTATTTCTCATTTTTTTTATTCTTTTGCGTAAAACTAAAATTCATGCCAATATTTTTCCATGATTTATAATAATTGGAGTAATGCAAATGCATATTTTCTAGAAAAAGTCATTTTTAGTGAAATTTTGCCGGGAATGGGGCTTTAACATATAATTCTTTTCAATCAGCACCATGTAAGCCTGTAAGCAAAGCCTAGCCCTAGCCTAGGCAAAGCCTAGTTCTGGGTCAAACCACAGATTGACTGGACTAGAAATTCATTTTACAAACCTCAGAAGTCTGCCCTAGGTTAGGCCAAGGAAAGCTACTACTACTACTACCAGCTAGGCCCAGGCCTACCTGGATTAGGCCTCGGCTAGCCTAGGCCTAGTAGTAGTAGGCCCTAGAGAGGGCTTAGGAATAGGCTAGGCCTTCTTGGCTAGCCTAGGCTAAGCCCAGCAGTGTTTAGGCCTAGGCTAGGCTTGGCAAAAACTCCCTGGTTTAACTTGTCTTACGTTTATAGAAAAGTGAAAATAGTAATTATCACGAAAGTAGTTTACCTTAACCTATCTATTTACTGAACACTAACCAACTCCCGGATTACTAATGCCAAGACTGTACCAGGCAAAGGTCGCGCCTCATTTTTTCGGTCGGAGTTTATTTCGAACAAATATGGAGAGCCGAAGGAGTTGCGAAAACGCAAAATTTAATATGCCTAGGCCCTATATATTATTATAATTAGTTCGTCGATCGGTTTATCATAGGTCTAAGTATTTTTTTACTGTCTTTCTACTAACATTTATTTAGTAACAAAGTCATCAAGTAATTTAAATGTTTTTAAAAGCAACTTTAAGGCATCATTAGTGTAAGATTAATTATCTTTTATTGTATGTACGTAAATGTGTAAATTTTTTGTTGTCTAAAAGTATTTTGTACCCAGGACCCCAAGGGAGACCAGTCTCTTTGACTGATTGGGCCACCCTGGTAAAATATTGAGAATAAATAAATACATAAACATATTCTCTTTCTTCCATTTACGGTGATATGTTCATGATTGAAACATGATCTTATGATTGAAACAATAAATTTTAGTATGTGCTTCATGCTATTATTTTTGTTGCGTTTTCATATACTATACTTTAATAATTATGATCAATAAAATGTATCTTTGAGTTTAATTGAATTGAATGTTGTTAACATCTGAAATCTATTTCATAATTTAGTTAAAACAATAATCATTACAATATTTAATCGGATCTTTTTATACAATGAATTTATTTATTTTTATTTTTCTTGCAGATTCCAGAGTTTGGATAAAACATACCAAGAGAATTGAAGGAAACACAATTTAAGAAATAAACGAATAATACACACATTATCATTCTTCACTTTAAATCTTTTATTTTCTTTGATACCCCTGCGCAGTTCATAAATATGAATATAT
>NW_022739588.1:40151-49952 GCF_011630105.1 Anneissia japonica
GATGAGTTAGTTAGAATTGTCACTGCTTTATAGAAACAGCTTGTACATATCTGCTCCGCTTGTTAGATTGCGTGAAATCTGAATAAAAGTATAGATTGAACACCGAGAAACCAGAACTTGTGCTTTATATTTGTGTATAGTCTACAGAGGGACTTGAGAATCGGGTTCAACTATACCACAGTATCTTAAAAGCAATGCGGTGTTGTACCGGGAGCCAATGCAATGATTTCATAGTATTTGTTATATGAGAGTACTTAGGTGACTTGGTAGCAGCATTTTGAATGAGTTGAAGCCGTTGGATTTGTTTTTGAGGAAGTCCATACACTGTCTCTTATACACATCTAGATGTGTATAAGAGACAGCCTATATACACATATATTATATATTTATACTTAATATTATATATAATTATACATATTTATTTACATTACACATGAAATCATATAACAAATATATATTTTCCTATCTTTTTTTTTTTTTATAAACATGATCAGCAGCCAGAGCAGACGATTCGAAGTTACTGGTTTCATTAAGTACAACAAAGTACTCTGACGTTGCGACAACGTCTGTTATTACATCCTAATATTTACAACCTCTAACCAACGTCCGGCCAACGGTTTTAACCAACCTCCATTTCAAACGATTACCGATGTCGGGCCAACAACGTACTGTGACGGTGAGACAACGTCTGCAATCACATATCTAATATTAACCTCTAACCAACGTTGGGCCAACGGTTTTAACCAACCTCCATTTCAAACGTTTACTGACGTCGGGCCAACAACGTACTATGACGTTGAGACAACGTCTGCAATCACATCTAATATTTACAACCTCTAACCAACGTTGGGCCAACGGTAGTACCCAACCATATTTTTAGTAGTTTGCCGACGTCGGGCCAGTAACAAATTGTGACGTTGTACCAACGTCGGTAGTCAGACTGAATACTTACGACGGCTTACCAACGTTGGGACAACATCGGAAAATCGACAAATATAATCATACGTTGGGCCAACGTGAAATTCCAATGTTGGTTTGACGTTACCTCTCCGACCAAATTTTGCAACCAAACACCAACGTCGTACCAACGTCAGATATCCGACCCCGACGCTTACAGACGCTTGCCAACTTTTACCAACGGTGGGCCAACGTCGCTTTGCTAGCTGGGGTAGAGCATTGAGGTGGAAAGATTATAACTTGAGGTTTGGCAGCACCATTATCAATGTAAACGTCATATCAGATTTTGTTTCCAGTACTGTCACATGTTTTATTTAGAAGTTTAGTCAGTGAATTAAGATATGATGGGAATTGGGGGATAGGGGGTGGGGTAATTTGTTAGGGTCTTACATCACCTTGCCAACCTGATATTAGATAGGATTTAGGTGTTTTGTGATGTACACCGACAGTTTTCGGCCTATAATATGCTTAGGAAGAACATTAAATTCAGATTCAGATTCATTTGTTCGTCATATAAAAGCAATATGAAATTATTTCCTTGGTATGTGTTAGCCTAAAGATGAGAGGTTTTGCTTACCTAACTTAAATTGGACGATTCCGTTGTCCTTTTCTGCGAGTATGTGCGCATTCATTTCTGCGACTACATTGTTCGTTTCCGCGCGAGTAGGTTGGTTGTTTCTACATGGAGGTATTTCTTTTCTGTGAGTAGGTTGTTCGTTTCAGCGAGTAGTTGTTCGTTTCTGTGAGTAGGTTGTTTGTTTGTAACTGTATTTTTGGCGGCGATTGCCTTCCATAGAAGGGCGCCGTGTGCGTCTGGATATACCAGAGATATAATAAGAATACTAGAGCGCTAACTGCAATGTATTCGATGTTCGAAATACGCAGAGCTGTGTGTGTGTGTGTGTGTGTGTGTACCATCCAAGATATGGAACGCCGTTACTGCCTTTGGTGGCTCTTTTCCGTTCGGCGCATTTGCTATTCGGCCCTTTTAACATTACGTTCGAACGTAATGTTAAGAGCACCGAACGTAATTTAAAAGCACCGAACGTAATGTAAAAGCACCGAACGTAATGTTAAAAGGGCCGAATAGCAAATGCGCCGAACGGAAAAGAGCCACCAAAGGTAGTAACGGCGTATCATAGCTCAAGGCGCATAGACAATTAAACCGACAAGATCCAAATAATTCCCAGAAGAATTTTCAGCAAAATCCAAATACCAATTATCCCATCCAGGCAATGTTGCTCCCCATATAAGTATACACAGATACCCAGAGGCAGTATGTTGAGCATCAGCACCTTCCACCCCGGGATAAGCCCAGGGCTCCACTACCGCGTGCACTGCAAAAGGAGCAATATTGCGTCGACATATGACTTAGGCTGGTGTAAAAATAGTTTGTCACATGAGCGCAAGTTACGCCCAGGAATATAAGGCCGAATCATGTCGGCAACATAGTCAGGAGCCAAACTATTTAAACATTTAAAAACTAGTATTAATATCTTAAAAACAATGCGGTGTTGTACCGGGAGCCAATGTAATGATTTCAAAGTATTTGTTATGTGTGAGTACTTAGGTGACTTGGTAACTACACGTGCAGCAGCATTTTGAATGAGTTGAAGCCGTTGGATTTGTTTTTGAGGAAGTCCATACAAGAGCGAGTTACCCATGTCAAGGCGTGAAGTAACAAATGAGTGAACAAGTTGCTCAGCAGCTGCATTGTCAATGTATTTCATAATGCTTCTAATGTTACGTAAATAAAATGAAGATGTTGAAATGATATTTGAAATATGTCTACTCATTGTCATATTAGCATCCAAAGTAACACCAAGATTTCTGACCAGCGCAGCAGAGCCTATTAGGGTTTCCCCAATAACTAAATTACTCAGTGGAAGTTTTTCCAACTGTTGGCGAGACCCAATAAGTATGTATTCAGTTTTGTCGTCGTTCAATTTTAGAAAATTTTGCTTCATCCAAAGACGTAACTCTGAAATGCAATTTTCGAGTGATTCTAGAGAGTGGTTAAGTTGCGTCATGGACGGCTTAAACGAGAGGTAAATCTGAGTATCGTCAGCATAAACATGGTAGGAAAAATTAAATTTGCAAATTATATCCCGAATAGGTAGGATATAAATTGTGAACCATTGTGGCCCAAGAACAGATCCTTGAGGAACAGAAAAATTGAAGGAACTTTCCTGGGAGAAAGCGTCCCCAATACATACATGTTGACGTCTGTTGGTCAGATAAGATCGACACCATTCCAATGCACGACCTTCAACTCCAATGTGCTTACTTAATCTACGGAGCAAAACATTATGGTCAACAGTGTCGAAAGCTGCACTTAAATCTAATAGAACTAAAGCAGTAAGTTTGCCATCGTCCATTGCACGTAGGATGTCGTTGCTAACTCTAAGTAAGGCTGTTTCAGTGCTATGATGTGCATTGTAAGCAGATTGGAACAAATCAAGTAAAGTATGTTCTTTAACATGGGCCAATAATCGTTTAGACACAACCTTTTCAATTATCTTACCGAGAAAGCTTAAATTAGAAACAGGTCTGTAATTTTTTAAAACCTAAGGATCTAGGCTGGGTTTTTTCAAAGTAGGAAAAGCATGCGTAACTTTCAACGCATCAAGAAAAGAGATTTATTTACTATATTTGTTATAATAGGAACAAAGGCATCATGACAAGACTTTATCAAAGAAGTAGGTATCGGGTCAAGTCGACAAGATTTCAAAGGCGAACTTCTAACAATGTCACTTATTTCCACCTCACTTGCAGGATCAAACTCAGAAAGCAATATAGACCTAGCTATTTCCTCTGCACCAATCACATTAGAATCACCAGTAGCATCACTTAAATGATTTTGAGCAAAAGAACTACAAATATTTTGGATTTTGTTCTCCAAAAACACAGAGAACTTAAGTGCCAGAGCTTGATTTGATACAGAAGAAGGAAGAACCGTAGACTTTGAGCGGTGAAGGAGGTTGTTAACTATGTTAAAGAGCTTTTTCTGATCACCAGAGCAGTCCCTAACAAGGGCAGAATAATACATATTGTCCTCTTTCAGAACGAGTCTTAGATTTCATCCATTTTCTTTCAAGTTGACGGCGAGTTTTTCTTGCAGAACGAATCTCATCTGTAAACCACGGTTTACAAGCTTTGGGTTTAATTATTTTTGTATTAAAAGGAGCGTGTTCATCTAAAACTGCTTTCAGTGCAGTAAATCTACCAACAAGCTCTTGGAAATTAAAATTTTCAAACGAAATATCGGAAACCCGAGCAAGAATATCCATTTTAAAATTTTCAATATTAATCAGGTTTAAATTTCGCTTTTTAATAAAAGTTTTAGGCATAGCAGGTTTTTTAAGGTCAAGTTTGCACATTATCGCAAAATGGTCAGAAAGACCAGGATGTACACGTACATCAGACAGCAATTCAACATCTCGGGTGATGATAAGGTCAAGACAATGTCCACCACAATGTGTGGGCTCTTTAATATGTTGTAAAACACCAAACGAAGTAAGTAAAGCTTTAAAATTATTAGCAGCAATATCATTGTCATCATCCATATGGATATTAAAATCTCCACATAAGACAATTTCAGAAGGATGAATAAGGTAATCAAATATCATCTTTTCAAAATCATTGAGGAATTCAGGGATTGACAAACTCGGAGGTCGATAAATATTAACCAGGCGAAACGATTTGGAGTTAGAAGTAATCTGAACATGAATGGCTTCAAATGAATTAAATTGAGTAACATCAGTTTTCAAATTTACCTCTAAATTTGACTTAAAAGAATGCTAACACCACCCCCTTTTCTATGTACTCTAGGAACATGCTTAAAACTATACCCACGGGGAGTTAAATTTCCAATCACAATATCATCTTCAGGCCTAAGCCATGTTTCAGATACAGCCACAATATCAAGATTGTGATCAATAACAAAATCAACAACCTCATCACATTTATTTCGCAATGAGCGGGCATTTAGTACACAAAGATGAAGTTGTGAACATAAGTGAAAACCATGGTTGTTAAAGCAATTTCTTGCAGAGTTTACTCTGGACCTCTGGTGTACGATGGATTGAGTAATTGTCTGACAGTTCCGAGATAATTTTCCAGTCTTTGTCTTGATGTCTTCCGGGATTTGACAACCGAGTCACCGGCGGCTTTTGTTTGGACCATCTTCGGTTCGGTTGATACTGGTTGGATAACGGAAAAGTTGATGATCCTTCAGTGTGGTAAGCCTGCTGACGAGTGGTTTTACGATACCCTAATGGGTTTACGATGTTTCGAATAATGTTGTTAGCAAATGTACCAACTCCTCTTGAGTTTAGGTGCACCCCATCTGAAGCTAACTTGTCGGGGGTTATGTTATGGTTATCAATGTATCCCCAGTTATTTCGTTTAGAGATGGATTTCAACCGTTTATTTACATCATCCACTCGCTTTTTTTGCAGAACTGACTGATTCTGACGGTGTATGATCGAAGAAACTATCACTTGTGATGGGTGAAATGTTTCACAGAGAGAAAAAACTTTTGATGCAATTGTCTCCGGACAGTCATTGATGTTGTTCGTTCCAGCATGAAACACCACTCTATCCACATGGTGTCTCGTTAAAAGATCTTTAGCATTTTCCGCGATGTCCTCAATCTTTGCTCCTCTCAAGGTACGGCATATAACTTTCATGTTGGTTGACCGACTCAATATGTTGGGTTTAAGACTTTTAATCATGGAATCACCAATAATTAAAATGTCAGCTTTTACAAAGGAATTGCCCGCCGAGGGATGTTCATTTTTAAGTGGAGATTTAGTAGTGATCTTATCCTTATGTCTATTTCGGTATTGGTTAATCTGTTGCTCAAAAGAAACCAGATTCTGAGATTGAGAAGGAGACAATCCGTGATCCTTTACATGTTTATCACATGGCTCCAACGCATTAAACAGGTTATCAATCAATTGTTCAGTATCAGTGCGAGAGTCCATCTCAGCACTACTTTCATTCCCAGATGAGGTGATCTGTGAACCAAGGACAACAGAAGAGTCCCACATTGTATTATGTAAACAAGGGCTGGAACGATGATTGCTGATTCCACCAGATGGTTGGTTGGCGCCTTCTTTATCAGTAGATGAACACCTTGTTTTAGTGGCAATGGGTGAATGCTCCGGATGTACACTCTTGTACCTATTCACTGGAATAAAATTTGAGGTGTCAACTGCAATTTGGGTAAATTTGGCTTCAAAAGCTTCATCTTTGGCTTTTGAAACTTCCCTGAAAGCAGAAGTGAGTTGCTCGTGTAAATGTGTGACCTGCTTTTCTTTCTCAAGGAAAAGCTTGATGTTACGATGTAGGTTTGCGACATCTGTTTTGAGACCTTCGACTTGTTGCTTGACAATGTTGTCTTTTTTAGGTGGCTTATTACATTTTAACTGTTTAACTTCTTTTCTTAATTCATTAAACTCAGATTGAAGTTTTTCCACAGAAACACGATGTAAATGATTTACATTTACCTCGTAGTTCTTCTTTCAGCTTTTTGTCAAGTGGACATCAGGTCAAGTGGAAAAAAAATCAACGGCTGTGGGAATGAGCCTAGTGGAAAATCGCGCGTAACAAAGCATATTCAACATGTGATTATCTTAGTGAAAAAAATGTCTCGATCAATTAAAAGTATTAGAAGACCTGGATCTACATTTTCTTGTCCCTAAGTTTGAAAGGGAAAGGGTACGTTCTAGTTTTTTTCCACATGATTTTGGTGGTATTTTAGGGCAAATAGAAATATAAGGTTATCACTATAGACCTAGTATTGAAAACAAAAATAACTAGGGGGGACTCTTCTTTATTCGAAATATTAAGAAGCAGGCTTATTTAAATTAATTAATTAATTGATTACCGGTAACCAAACGATTCCAAACAAGTCCGATCCCATTTTTGGCTTACATAATAAATAAAAGTTAAACTCAAAATTTCTCCCTCCAGTTGATTGATTTATTTTCCCCTCCCTTTACTGTCCGGTCGTTTTACAAATGCTCCTTCCGTGGTTATCTCGTATTTTGATATTGGTATTTATTTTTTCCCACAGCCGTTGATTTTTCCACTTGACCCGATGTCAAAGGTCATGAAAGCACCGAATGATAAAAGAACCGTACGTAATGATGAAAGGGCCGAAAAGTAAAACTAAAAAGCACCAAATGATAAAAGATCCGTAAGTGTGGCAAAAGCACCGAACGTAATGATAAAAGCACTGAACGTAATATTTCAAAGCACCGAATGTAATGTTAATAAAATCACCGAACGTAATGTAAAAAGCACCGAACGTAATGTGAAAGCACCGAACGTAATGTAAAAAGCACCGAACGTAATGTAAAAGCACCGAACGTAATGTAAAAGCACCGAACGTAATGTAAAAAGCACCGAACGTAATGTAAAAGCACCGAAACGTAATGTTAAAAGGGCCGAATAGCAAATGCGTCGAACGGAAAAGAGCCACCAAAGGCAGTAACGGCGTTCCATACCAAGATGGCTGCCATAGATTTAGCCAATCAAATTTCGCCTAAGCACCATCTGTGCAGTTGCGCCCTCAATTTACAAAGAAAGTTCAGTATAGCTAGTTACCCGTATGTTTGAAACTCGAGCGTTGCAGTGTATGGGTGTAATGTACACGATTTTAATTTTCATTCCTTTGTAATTTATTTTTCCCGGGGGCCGGAAGGGGGGCTGAAAGTTGGGCCGATTGAGACAACACTGTCGTAGGGGGTCCGGGGCATGCCCCCGCGAAATTTTTGTGTTCTACGCCCGAACATAACATTTGAGGCATTCTGGGCTTTCATTTTTTTCTTTTTCTCTCTTTTTTTCTCTTTTTTCCCCCTTTTTTTCCACCTCCCAAAAGGGGGGGGGCGGGGCCAAGCCGGCCCCCCCACCTAAATCCGCTCCTGACGACGGCCATTTTGGATTGTACACATACATAACTCTGTAATGCTTCGCCATCTTGTCAGCACTCTAGTTGTTTAATAGCTCTGGATATACTTATCTATAGGAACTCTATACTTAGCCAGGGCCGTAGATAGAGAGAGTTTGGCCAACTCGGTTTCAATCACGTGACTTACACCGGCCATGTTGTCACCAAAACAAAACAACGCGATAGTGTAGGAACTAGTTATTATACATGATTAATGCTATATAATGTGAAATACCGTTATGTTGGGTTTGGGGTTGCTGCAATCGATCCAACAAAGAAACAAAAATGTATTAATTTCCTTAAATTCCAATAAAGGAGGAGGATTTGGGATTTTATTTTAACTTTGCATGGCGATCGAAAAATCTCGCTATCCACGTAGTAAATTATAAGGCATGTACCACCCGTCCCACTTCGCGGTAATAATATATCCACCTATATCTACTAGGCCTAGACAGACCTAAATTTCGGTACTTCTTCGGCCGAACACCTTAAGGTAGTACTTAAATCAGCTTAATTACGATGATAATAAAAAAAAAAAGGAAGAATTTTCAAGCAGCAATGATTTATAAAAAGATGCAATGTTGCACTCTAGATGTGTATAAGACCAGAAAGCTACATGAAGTATCAGTCAAAGGTAGCTTAAATTATAATTAAAAATAAAAATTGAATCCTCCAATAAAAGCGAAAACTTGTCCAAGGAGTCCTGTGCTATGCAAACATGCCCAATTGTGCCTTACAAATCAATTAATTGTGCAACTAACGATTTTAAAGATAAAAATATATTTTAAAGATATAGGCCTAATTGTATTATAATATATTGATTGTTTTAATACATATTTTAAATCAAACTTTAAATGTTTTACAAATTACAAATCAAAATTTCAATGAATAGTAAATAATGAATAATAAATAATAATAATAATAATAATAATAATATTAATAATAATAATAATTATTATTATTATTATAAATACTAATACAGTAATAATGATAATATTATAACTCACTAATATTATAAACAGAAGTGTGGAGAATGCTGCTATTTTACTTACAAGGCCTAGCTTCTTGATTATGAATGATTAGGCATATGTTGTACAAAAATTTCTCTCAATGCAATAATTCTTCAACTTTGATTTATTGTTTAGATTACAATTTACAAATAGGCCTAGGCTATTGTTGGTTTGAAGATGACCAGCATATTTTATTTCATAAATTAAAGTTTACGAAGTCATAGGCCTAGAGGCCTAGATACAATTGGAAAACTTTCATGTTATTAATATTTTTATCATTCATTTACAGGCGAAATTAACATATTATCGCCGACGATTCACAAACCTACTCTGTCTGCACAACCAACCTTTCTCCTCTGCAGTGTTGACTCTTACTTAGGAGCCTCATGCTATATAGAGTAGGCTGCTAGCAACTAGGTATAGGCCTAGATGACAGACTTTAAAAACAAAAAGATAATCGTAAGGAAAAAAAAAATAAAGAATCGTTCTCGCTTTATCTTCCCGAAATAATACAGCACGTCACTGATTAATTAATTTCAAAGTTAGGTAAATATGATTATACAGTATATGATATTTACAATGATATGTTAAAATCCCATAATTGAATTGTACGGAAGCTTAAAGTGACCTTCCGCGTTTCCGAGTTTCCAAGATAATTATCATGGAAACATGGAATAAGTGCTTATTAAGACGTCTTTCCGAGATAATTTATCTCGGAAATACGGATTTCCGAGATAACTTATCTTGGAAAGACGGAATTCCAAGATAATTTATCTTGGAAAGACGGAATTCCAAGATAATGTATCTTGGAAAGACGTCTTTCCGAGATAATTTATCTCGGAAAGACGGATTTCCGAGATAATTTATCTTGGAAAG
>NW_022739589.1:0-1031 GCF_011630105.1 Anneissia japonica
ATTTCGTTTTTTTCTCCATTTTTTTTTATAATTTTGAAAAAAATTAGTAGGTTGGGGGGGGGGGGAGTGGACTGACTGGGCGCTCCTGAATACACAACTGATTTGAAATCAACAGTAATCAATAAGTACTCCTATAAAAACAGAATATTACTGAGGGAAAAATATTTAGTTGGATATTATTTTAAATTATTATCAAATTAGGTCTATTTATGAATGGCCCCTAATAGCCCTGGGCCCTGTGCTTTGCACTGGCTGCACTGCCCGTAGCTATGCCACAGCTGTCAGACTTAAAAATGGTTTTCACATTGTCAAATATTTTTTTGCAAAATATGGGAGAGGGATGAGCGTTAAGCTAATATCCACCTCAGTCCCACTATGGCTGGGACTGAGCCAAAAGAATTAAGATGTGGTAACTCTAGATGCCTTTTCATATGCTGTTTATGAAAGACTTTTAGCAGAGTGGAGGCAAGCACTTGAAGAGTTCACATTCACCTAAGCACCACCATGGTTGGGGCTGAGGTTTAAACAAATTAAGGATGTCTGGAAATGACTTAAAAAATGGTATCCAAAGGTCTTAATTTTAATTATCCGAGCACCAAGAATGTCCACATCCGCCTCAGCCCAACCATGACATATAGTGTGTCAAATGCAAAGATTTCCATAATGATCACCTTGAATATATTCCTTTTATATTATAGTTTTTTGTTTTTGCATTACTAGAGTATATGAAATATAATTATGTATCTTTATTTAATCTTTTCATAGGCAACTTTGGTCGCTGGAGAATGATGTTGGGGGAAAAAAGCATTCCCCAAAAAATAAAATTTTGAAATTTATCAATATATTGATTGTATTGTTGTTTCCTTTGTGTTTGCCCTTTTTCCATATTCATACATCTCACAAAATGAATGTAATATTAGATAAATAAATCAGTATGTCTACATATTAATTGACCTTTCCGCCAAGCCACGCCCCTTAGATATCGTTGCTAAGGTCCATAAAAACGACAGCGTAAAACGTATGTAGGCTAA
>NW_022739590.1:0-2656 GCF_011630105.1 Anneissia japonica
TTTTCTATATGAAAAAACAAAAACAAAAACAACAAGTATACACGAATGCATTTATACGTGACAATAGCCTCGTTCACATCGAACTATGTCGACTAGATTATCTACTTGATGTCGACAATAGTTTCGACGTGAACGGTCAATTACGGCGAGATAAAGTTCATAACTCGACGATGGCTGTTAGCTCGACTAAAGCCCCTCTCCCACTAGGGTTTTTTTCAGTATACGAGTTACAAGAGAATGCCGAGTTGCTAACTCGGCAAACTCGGCAAAAACTCGTAGGACGATTCGGAAAGCTCGGAGAGGACTCTTACCTACTCGTAGCAGCTCTGAACTCGTGGCGCTAATTTTGAACATGTTCAAAATTATCGCCACGAGTAGATAACTCGTAGTAAACTCGAAGAACTCATAGGTAGCTCGTAGAGTACTCGGGGTGCTCCTACCAAGCTCGTACACTACTCTGGATACTCGGCGGTTTTGTCATCTACGAGTTTGATGCGAGCACCCCGAAACGAGTACGAGTAAGTACGAGCGCACCGAGTTGGCTCGTACCTAACTCGTATCTAATTCGGTACAAACTTGTTACGCTCTTAATAATCTCGTAGAAGCTGTCTCTTATACACATCTTAACCAACTCCATAAAGTCGTACCTCACTCGTAGCTAACATGTAATAAGCTCGTATAGGTCCTTTCCAAAGATCACGAGTTTTAACTCGTAGAAATCGTACGACTCTTAGGTGAAATAAACCTAGGTGGGAGAGCAGCTTAACTTGTAAATCCAGTCATCGTCGTGTTGATAACGCACCACGGGTGGCCTCAGGTCACGAATACACCAATCAAAACGAAGCCGGTTGACCCTTATTAGCAAGCTTGCTTGTTTGTACGTTAGTTCAAAGATACTAGAAATACAAGATAGAGTTCTCGTATTGTAAAAATGAGGCGGAAGTCGTGCCCAACGTAGGCGGCGCCCTTCTTTTTAACCGTGCAAGTTTCCTATACTTCGTGCCCAACGTACAGGGCACCCTTCTGTTGCTAAGTATATCCAGACGCAAAAGGCGCCCTTTCTTTTCCACTAATGGCGAAAACTTTTTCACTCAGAGTGCGTCCGGCCATGCGATTCTGCGCTGTATTGTTGTTTTATTCTTTACTGATTCATGATTATGCTTTAATTGTTTTGTGTATTATTTTGATAATAGCAACGATTTCTACCGCCACCAAGGAGATTATGTATTCACCGATGTCACTGTCTGGGTGTCTATTCAAGTTTGTTTTTATATCTAGTATCTTTGTTGAGAATTGATAATAAAATACGCGACAACTTGGTAACGAAAGTTTGGCACAAGTTTTTTTAGATCCAGCTGTAGGGGGCGTCCAATTTTTCGTATTCCCACCATGCATTTCGGTGGAACACGGTGGAACACTTTTTTTGTGTGGAGAACTCTATCTTGTATTTCTAGTATCTTTGGTTAGTTTATTTTGATCGTTCGAGAGAGAAGGTTTTTCAGTGTAGGCCTAGCTTAGATCTTTATATCAATTATGACCGAGAAAGTACGCCAAAAGCGACATTGTTGGACTTATGAAGAAGAATTCGATCTTATTGACATTTGGTGGAAGATAAAATGTACAGACAAAAAGCTACCATTCATGAGCAAACGGCTGTACGAATGCGTGATCTTGGTCACACCGGGATCACAACCGCCGCTCTCGTGAGCGTAGTTGGTCCTGCAAGGTATCTCGACATAATTCGGACCATCGAACGCAATTAGGAGTGTAGCGCTGTTCAATAGTTTATCTACTTATGTCGACAATAACCGATGTGAACCAAGCTAATGTTTACATGAATCAGCTGTCAAATATGTTATAAAAATGTATTAATTTAATATTACGCGAATGCGCGCAGCAGCATACTTTTGAGTATTATTATTATTATTATTATTATTATTATTATTATTAGGCCTAACCTAGGCCTATTTGTTAATGTGTTAGAATAAAAATCTGGCCTATGGCCTATATTTTTTAAAACAAAGAATAAAGTAATCTGCCATTAATCTTTTTCTTATTCCCAGAATCTCCGCCACCAAACTTCTTGAACAATGCTTTACCTTTGGATAGTAATCCTTTCTTTTTCTTTGGGTCATCCATACTGGTCTGGCTTACCTGGTCAAATCCATTGCTCTGTTTCTGTCTCTTATACACATCTAGATGTGTATAAGAGACAGACTCAACTCAACTCAACTTGACTCATGTCGACAAATATGCGCGACTGTCAGTTCCTTTCAGTTGCGGTCAGTTCCTTTCAGTTGCGCGGAGCGCTCATGTCGACGAGTTGAGTTGAGTTGAGTTCCGTGTCGACCTGAGCCTGCCTTTAAATACACATAATAATATACTTATCTTTTAACTTCGATAAACTTTTGGTTCGACTGTGACGGCATTACTCAGCTGCAAGATAAAAAGCTGGATTTCTCAAATAGTACTTTGTTTAAACACATCACACCGCATTGCCATTTCATTTAGGGGGAATTAGGGACTCCCATAGAGCTATTAAACAACTAGAGTGCTGACAAGATGGCGCAGCAATGCAGAGTTATGTGTGTGTACCATCCAAGATGGCCGTCGTAGTAAAGCGCCACCTTCAGGCTTAGTATACATATTATTAAAT
>NW_022739590.1:2661-3705 GCF_011630105.1 Anneissia japonica
GCTTAGTATACATATTATTACATATTAATAAGCCCTCTGACTGACTATTATTTCATTAATGATAATGAGTAATGGTAATAACAAATCATTAAACTATTGTAGCCAAAACGAGGCCAAGTGGAACATCTTATTCAAAAATAAAGTACCAAGGAATGAAAATTAAAATCGTGTACATTACACCCAAACACCGCAACGCTCGAGTTTCAAACATACGGGTAACTATTGTACTGAACTTTCTGAGTAACTTAAGGGCGCAATTGCAAACGATGGCGCTTAGGCGAAATTTGATTGGCTAAATCTATGGCAGCCATCTTGGATGGTACACACACACAGTTCTGCGTATTTCGAACATCGAATACATTGCGGTTAGCGCTCTAGTATTCTTATTATATCTCTATGGGGACTCCCCAGTAATGGCGTCGACAACAGAGGGCGCCATTCTTCTTGGATAGGTCTATAGTACGCAGTAACTCCGAAGTTGGAGGTTTGAATAAAAGTTTGAAAACTCCGATTTTGGAGGTTTAGCCTATACAGTAGTACGCAGAACCTCCGAAATCGGAGGTTTGAATAAGTTTGAAAACTCCGATTTTGGAGGTCTGACGTATAGTACGCAGAACCTCCGAAATAGGAGGTTTGAATAAAAGTTTGAAAACTCCGATTTTGGAAGTTTTACGTGTCATGATAAAAGAGTAAATTGTTACACTATTAGACATTACAAAAAAATCACAACCACTGTGTCAGAAACATCATAAATAATCAACATATTTGCCACATGAAATCACAAGCACAATCTCATTCATAATCATATGTGCATTTCAACTTTCAATTCCATACAATATTACATACAGTACAACCATCATAAATTTTTGAGTGTAACTTCATCCAGTGTCAACTCTATAACACAATCCTAAATATAAACATTGCATTACATTGGAAACCATAAATACAATCATCATTTCCATAATCATATTTATCAGCATGTATGTCACATCCCTCTGCGGCTAGCCATGTGTTACCAACGTAGGCAATATCTGCCACTCCTAG
>NW_022739591.1:0-2030 GCF_011630105.1 Anneissia japonica
TTATATACGAATTACTTCAAAATTTCCTATTTTTGAGCTAAAAATTTGACATTTTCAAAGGGGAAAGGGGTACACAACAGTTCCAGAATAGATAAGTGAGTAGCATAACTCAATTACAAATATAATTTGAGCTAAAAATTTGACATTTTCAAAGGGGAAGGAAGGGGGACACACAACAGTTCCAGAATAGATAAGTGAGTAGCATAACTCAATTACAAATATAATATTTGCTTTTTTAAATACAGAACCCCAACCAGTGGCGGATCTGGGGAAGGGGGGGTGCTGAATAGGGTGGCTAGCCACCCCACTTTGTTTACCGTGAAAAAAATAATGGTCACTCGTCTTGTGTGTGTGCTTCTCGTGCACTCCAGTAAAACATACTTTCTTCTTTTAGCTGAAAAGTGCGCAATTCTATTATAGTTTTAACTTGTTAGCGGCCATCTTGGAAGTTGGAGTTGCCAAGACTGTAATTCAAACATGGAGTAATTATCAAAAAGTACTAAAAACCTTTCAGAACCTTAGTAATCAGAGCATTTTTTGCATTTAAAACAAATACAAGAATACGGCGACGATAAATTCGCCCTTGTTATAATTCGCACTAAATGCATCCGCTAGAACTGGCATCCGTTCGAACTGGCATCCGCTCGAACTGACATCCGCTCGAATTGACTGGCATCCGTTGTAATTACCTTTTCCATAAATATTTTTTATTTTGTCATATAATATTTTTCTCTAAGAAATGATTACTAGTGGAGGTGTTTATTTACATCATGTGATGTATTATTATTTGTATAGCAAATTGTTACTGTTCAGGGGCGGATCCAGAGATGTCCAAAAGGGGGTGCCGAAAGGGGGGCCGAAAATTGGGCCGATCGAGACAACAATGTCCTAGGGGGTCCGGGGGCATTCCCCCGCGAAATGTTTGTGTTCTAGACGCCCGAAAATAACATTTGAGGCGTTGTGGCCGGCTATCATTTTTTTCTTTTTCCTCCTTTTTTTTTTTTTTCTTTTTTTACCTCCCAAAAGGGGGGCCGTGGCAGGGCCGCCCCCCACCTAAACCCCCCCTGCTGTTGGTTGAATAAATGAAATTAAATGAATAATGATAGTATTGATGACCACAGTATGATTTAGAATATGGAGGCTAATAATCACCAAGATTTACGCAAACAAAACAATTATCAATTTTAAATTCTTCATTATTAAAAAGCATAAAAAAATTAGGGAGGCATTCACCCTGACATTCTAACTTATTCACCCACTGACGAATCAAAGACCGCGTGTAGGCCTATTCTATTTAATATCTATTATAAAATGTATATAAGCAATTTGAGACTAAACAAATATTTACCTCTGGGATAAATTTAAAAGTTATCTCTGTCATGGTGTTGTAAATGAGATGGTAAATGTTGCTTATCTGCTTCAACCTTTGGTTCGACTCCTACATCAAAATAAGCAACGGTCATCATAATATCATAAACATGTATAATAATTAGATACCAATCTAGAAATACATATTTTTATAATTGAACTGTTTTGAGAACCCTGTGCAAAATAAACATGTTTACTACATGCGAAAAAGCAAACTACCTACCATCACCGACTGTACACTTCAATGCAAGGCATCTATTTATATGCAACACTTGCATGTGAGCAAAACGCACGTTCAAAATATGCTTGTCTCGGCTGAAGAGAATTCATATACTGTATTCTAGGGTAACTAAATTACAAGGTGATTGAGTGCTAAAGAAATTCTTATAGTTGAACCATTGTGCAAAAATTCCATCTAGGTTCATACAGTAATTGCTTATTATGTGACGACGTTTAATGTAAATGTCAATAAGGAGCTTTCGATTTGAGAAGACGTAGAAAGCAATGACATCATTTATCTGCACGTTGTGTATTACGTTCTCTTGAAATTAGAAATAGTCATCAGCCTTTATTACGAGTGGCGGCCCTAGGATATAATTTATGGGGGGTGGGGGAGCTAAGATGTCCGACTGGGGCGGGGGCCCTAAGTATTTATGGGTGTA
>NW_022739592.1:0-1106 GCF_011630105.1 Anneissia japonica
GCAAACCTGCGTTTGTGGGACAACACGTCTGCTTGTTAGACACGCGCGCGTGTATCCCTGGCCGTGTTCCGTTTTGTTAGTCGTTTATTATTGACAATCTGGAAAAGGGTCCATTGGATTGTGTGGCGACGCAATATGCGAGTGTGGTGGCTCAAGGTTTTGTGAGGGGTTTAGCAGCAATGATTTGGGCTGTGGATGGTGCAGAAACAAAGTGGCGGAACACACTGTACGAGAGGATTGGGTTGCACATGCATTGGAAGAGTCATAAAGTGGCACAATATGCACGTTAAAGATCATAGTTCACTGTTCGGAAAAGAGTAGGGGATTGTCTCCCTGTGTAGTGCCCAATTCACACCAAAAATACTATCCTATCCTAGAAGGTTACGGAATGAAGGATGGGTTGCATGGTGTGTGAAAAGGATGATGGTTGGATAGCAAACTGCGAAGGAGTTAATGGGCAGGAGGGCAGGAGGGGTGAAGTCATAAGAGCGCAAGGTGATAGGGGTACGAAGGGTGCGCCAGATTTGTATTTCTCATGATTTATATTTCGTAGTTTTTTCTGAATTAAAAAAAAATTGTTATAGTGTACCAGTAATGAGGAATATGTGTATGCAACCCATGTCCGGTCTGCCACTGTTTGATCCGTCCGCAGTGGCGTGTCTACGGAAAGGGGGAGGTAAGCTATTCGCCTCCCCCTCCCCCAATCAGCCGGCTCTCCATGTCAATATTCCTAATACGCAACTGCAAACTCTCTCATGTGTACGATTTGATTTATGATAGGCTTGACGAGAGACATTCATTCGTGTTTAATATTTACTGTACTGTCACTTTTTTTTAAGGAAATGCAAGTTAAAACTAGAACAGTCACTCCGTAGAGTACCGCCCTCTGCCTGAATAACGAACAATACACAGGCCTTTTATGGGCGTTTCCATTATTTTCTTTTATGCTGGAGAGTAAAAGTCGAATTTCCGTGACCTTAACCTTGTCCTTCGACTTTTCTTTCCAAAATTCTTTTTTGGATTATTATGTAGGCCTACCATTTCACTAAATTGTATGATGATTCATTTCTTATTTTTGCGTAATTTTGCTAACATACAGTAGTGGG
>NW_022739593.1:0-652 GCF_011630105.1 Anneissia japonica
ATTCCTATTCGAGCACTGTTATAAATTATTAATATTATTATTATTATTATTATTATTATTATTATTTCGATGTGTGTTTGCGTCAGGAAGTGATGTTTTGCTCTACCTGACGTGTTACTGTATTGAATAGCTAAATAATTATAGACATTCGCATGTTATTCGGATAGGAATCGAACCTACGACCTCTAGATAACTAACCTGGTGTCATAACCACAATAGCTTGCGCTAAGTGACAACTGTCGAATCCGATCCCCAAGTACATGCGGGTATTTGCAATGCTACCGTAAAACCTCCAATTGATACCAGTGGGCTTAATCTCGAGATGAAGCTCATCTCGAATTGAACCCCCCCCCCCACTCTTTGATTTGCAAAATTAGCCCCGAAAAGAAGCATAGCTCGAAAACAAGCACATGGGCTTCCTTTCAAAGCATAAGCTACTTTTCGAGTACAGTATATACACTGTACATGAATTTAAAAAAAATAAATTAAAAACAAATTTGTTTTATACAGTAGTTTAGTTGAATTCATGTTAGTTAAATACACTCCATGATACAGATTGATGTTACAGTGGCCGTATTTATTGTTTTATTGGACAAATGCACAAAATAAGCATTAATTGTGAAAAGAAGCCCCCTCTTTACTTTGCAAAAGT
>NW_022739594.1:0-793 GCF_011630105.1 Anneissia japonica
GTCATGCTGATGGCAATGATAATGATGACAACAGTGGTGTCAATGATGATAATTATGATACTGATGGCAATGATGATGATAAAAGTGGTGTCAATGATGATAATTATGATGCTGATGGCAATGATAATGATAGATAATAATAGTGGTGTCAATGATAATTTTGATGCTGATGGCAATGATAATGATGATGATAATTATGATGCTGATGGCAATGATAATGATGACAGTGGTGTCAATGATGATAATTATGATGCTGATGGCAATGATGATAATAATAGTGGTGTAAATGATGATAATTATGATGCTGATGGCAATGATTATGATAATAGTGGTGTCAATGATGATAATTATGATGCTGATGGCAATGATGATGATAATAGTGGTGTCAATGATGATAATTATGATGCTGATGGCAATGATAATGATGACAACAGTGGTGTCAATGATGATAATTATAATGCTGATGGCAATGATGATGATACAGTACCGGACAGTTTTATTGCAAAAATTCAACGCATTCAACCCGTTGCGTTTTCGTTGACAACGCGTTGGCGTTTTCGTTGGCGTTGTCGTTGAAACTGTTGACATCGTTGAGAGCTCAGAAATAGTTTATTCTGAATTCAACGCAAAGCGTTGAATTAACAGTTACTGAATAAACACATGTACAAAACAGACGTTTGTTTATTACGAACTAACATCGTAGTAAAGAAATAACGTGTTCGAATCATTATTTTTACTGTCGTAGTACGGTAGGAATTGTTTGTAATAAGCTAGGCCTAGGCCTAAATATATC
>NW_022739595.1:0-966 GCF_011630105.1 Anneissia japonica
ATAAACAAAACATTCAAAGAAATGCAAAAAATAAGCTAAACATGCATATTCAAGGCACTAAACACTGACGTTGGCGGCGTCCTCTAACTCCAGCTACATGTTATACTCTCGCGATCTCAATCAATGTATTTTACTAAAGCATAACAAAATCAATAAATGACAATTAACTCTTCTGTAGTTATTATCTGATTAATCGGTACCACATAAGGTGTCACTAGAAAAGCCATCAATCACATGTCAGCTGGAAACTTAAATCGTAACATGAGCTAGTATTTAGGCCTACACATTGAACATCACCATCTACACACGTGATATCAATTAACTCTGGCCAAAAGATAGTTAGCCCTAGACTAATCCCATAGGGTGAAACTAGCGCGGCAATAAACCTACGCTAGCTTACCTTACAACAGTACGGTATTAACATGAATAACGGGAAAGCATCTGCAACGTTCTATCTATATGAATCTACCATGTGTTAATTAATTACTCACGTCTAGCACCTCTTAACTTATATCATTATAAACGAAATCTCAATTCAACGCTAAGTTGACTCGGTAAACTCACTACTACGGCTATGGAAACCCCGATAGAAACACTGGGGGCGGCATATACTAAACCAAATTTCGGACTCTGCGAAACACCCATTCCAAGACATAAACTTCCTGATGTTACTAAGCTCTGTTTGAAGTTTATCAGGAGTACACAATGGCTCTAGAAACTAAACTACGAATCCAGGAGATCTTATGGTTCCATGGAGCAAAGCTATCATAACGGACATATTGACCTGTATGTGTATTTTTACGATATACAGTAGCTGTGCTCTGAAATCCTTTACCATCAACTGCGTTTGACACGCAATTAAAACGCGATGAAAATTCGATTGCAATATTCAGCGAGGACACGCTCGATAGATTTAGAATGAAACGTAAGCAGTGTGGAATGCTGAAAAACTTTGCAATTAACGGT
>NW_022739596.1:0-920 GCF_011630105.1 Anneissia japonica
GTCTCATTAAACAGTTCATGTGCAGTGTTTACTCCAAAAAATAGACGTTTATATCTATAAAGTCCACTGTGTGTTGAAAAAGTGCTGATAGAACGCGAGTCTGGGTGCAGTTCAAGCTGTTGGTAGCCACTATTCATGTCTAACTTGCTGAAAATTTTAGCACCATTCATTTTGGTTATGATGTCATCCAGGGTTGGCGTAACAAATCTGTGTCTACCAATCGCTTTATTAGCTTCTCGCATATCTATGCAGAGACGTAACTTTCCACTGCTTTTAGGTACAAGAACTACTGGGTTTATCCAGGTATGTGGGCCTGGCGCCTTCTCAATAACATCGTCGCGCAGCAACTGTTCAACACATTCGTCAACTGCTTTACGGCGATGAAAAGGTATTCGTCGATGAGACTGGTTAACAGGGTGCACTTCTGGATCAATGGCGAGCTTTACTTGCGTGCCTTTCATTTTACCAAGCCCTGTGAAGACCATCGGAAACTGTTTATGAAGGTTTAGACTGCCAGACTCGTCAAGTCCGCAGGTTATGTCGATAATGCTTAGATCAGCGGCTGTGTGGTAGCTGACAAGTGGACTTTGTCCATTATTAACGACTAAAAACTTAGCGAGCACAATCTAGATGTGTATAAGAGACAGGCATTGCAGTGTGTGATCGCTTTTCGTAGCCTCCTCAATTTCTGCTAGGGATATGGCATTTGGTGTGGATGTTGCAACACCATGAAGTTTGGCTGCTATGTCACTATTTACAATGTTTACAGATGATCCACTATCAACTAGCATATCTAGGTTAATGTCATTGACCTTTAACATCACCTTCGGTGGCTTGGCTTTTGCAAATTGAACGGAATTGACATCGCTACTTAGTCCAAAAGAATATTCATCTTCGGAATCTGCAGAGGTATAATTCAA
>NW_022739597.1:0-1232 GCF_011630105.1 Anneissia japonica
CTTGCGATGATGATACCGATGACGACAAAGAAGATTTTATTTGATTTGTGATGCATCGCAGTGAATATGACACACCCGATAAATACGACGACGCTAGCGATGATTATAACACCATGAGGACAATGTAGGGCATATGAAAAAGTACATATTTACCAGCACCTAAAGCATCATGGCTTATTTGGCACTCTATAGTGAGTTTCTAATATACTTTAGTCAAAAAATCTAGTGGAAATATTGTGCCCATGATGCCTGGTTAGGTGAGTTGTAGGCTATAACCAATCCCATTGGGGGTTTAGCCCCTAAGCTGCATGATTTACATGTATCTATTATAAATATTATTCTAAAAACATAAAACAAATTCCAAGGTATATAAAAAATATTAGGAAACATTTTTTTCTAAATTGACAGAAAGTGTTTAAAAACAAAAAGTTACCTCAAAAAAAAAGAAAAAAGAAATAAACATGTACTGCTAAAAAGTATCCAGCATGCTAAGGGAGATACAGTAAATGACAAAATAATGTAACTAATGGGATCAAATCAGATTATTTAATCTGTTGAGTGAAAGAAACAAAATTCTAGTTAGTCAGTATTTATTATAACTGTTTTTAAATTTTTTTTTATTGCTTCTATGAAATCAACTTTATTATATAAGCTACTGTATTCAATAGACTGGTTCACGTCGAACTATATTAAACCAATTTAATAACAATGACAACTATCCAATTGTCATGGCAATGGAAACGTTATATCCCAAAAGAATTATATAAGGCCAAAAAAATAAATGTTCTGGTTCTGGTCAGACCAAAGTTACAGAATTGATGCGGCGATGCGGTTTTTTTTTCTATTTTTTTTTTTTCGAAAAGCAGGGAAAGTACAGAAAAGGTGTTTTTAGTATCTTTTTTATGTTCTGCTAATGCTAAATATTGTTGTCCTTCCACATTCCACATCCTCGATTTCGCTTCATTTGCCAAGTGAACCCCGTCTTAATTCATCATCATTATCAGCATTAATGGGTACGCTTTGAAAAAATCCGACGGGCGATGATCCCACCATAGCAAATGTCGCTCACCACTGCTTGAGGAGGACGACAGACTTTCATCACATACTTACACGCTTAGCAAAGCCGCATCTATTTAAAAGCTCCAAACCATTCCCATAATTTTAATATTTAAATTATTTTGAAACACTGACATTATTTACAAATGTTACAAATTTCATCTTTTTCTATTGAA
>NW_022739598.1:0-862 GCF_011630105.1 Anneissia japonica
CACACGAACTTTCCCTTCATATAACCTATATATATATTTGTCTGATAGCGTCGAAATACAGTCTGCCGCCCTCTCTCGGTTCTATTTGTGTACATCTTTTAAGAATGAGAGATAAAAGGGCTCCAAAAATTCATTCTTTTTGACCTTGATGACGTGATCAAAATAAAAAATAAAGAGGCACGTCTTAAAGAGAATTGATTTAGCTATAACATACTCACAGGTGGGAGACAATCAATCAAGAATAAGCGAGATACGTTCAAACGAGTATAAACATAATGGCATCATAAATACAAATTCAGTTTTTTAATTCAAATGGCAGTATGATGACGTCACAATGTCCGATAAGCCATTATGATGTAAAAATTCGTATCTACAACTCATGTGCTTTCAGATTATGTAATAAAAATTGGGGGTCACCTTTCATCCTAAGGAGCTATAACTGATTAAAAATATTCATGGTTTTATGCATATATAAATGTTGACGCACGCGTACGTGCACGATAAAAAGCGCGAACGGAAAATTAAGGTACATAACATTCAACCTTGACCTGAAGCTTATGCTCACCTAATATGATTTAGAAATGAAGAGTGGTTAAGATTATATGGGCTCATCAACGTTTTGAAGTAAGAGAAATGAGGGGGTCAGAAAAAACAATTTTTTGACCATGATGACTTCATCAAAATGTAAAAAGAAGTCAAATATATGAAAGAGAATTGTCTCAGCTATAACATACTCAAAGTTGGAAGACGATCGATCAAAAATAAGCGAGATACGCTCAAATGCCTATTTTTAAAATTGACGTCATAGCTATAATTCACTTTCTTTGAATTCAGATGCCAATATGATGACGTCACAATGTCC
>NW_022739599.1:0-609 GCF_011630105.1 Anneissia japonica
GAACCAATATATCATTCCAAAAGTAGGGCCTATAATTTTAGTTATAAGTATGAACTGATCAAATTTGTTATGAAATATGATGTATGTATGTAATTCTAGTTCTAATCTTCTTTAATTTAATTCAATTAATTACTTCTTTATAACTGTCATTAATGCAAGAAGAAATATTAATTATACAGTAGTGACAATTCAACCAAAAGAGATAAAATATAAAATAGTAAGATCTTATTAACATGAATATTTTATTAACATACATTCATTATTGAATATGACACTATTATTATGGTTATTATTATTATTATTATTATTATTTAATATCATTTGTTATTATTATTTTTATTATTATTATTATTATATAATATTTAAAGGAATTATTGGATATGACTGTTTATATTATTATTATTAAATCATATTTAAAGGAAGTAGGGACAAGTCCTTGTCAATACTATAAAATTAGACAAATACCATACCAAGAGAGAGAAAAAAAAACTGTTATTAATGTATTAAAACTTTACTGAAAAATATGACTTTTTAGATTCAAACTATTAATATTATTAAATGTATTTGAATTTCCATTAAACTTTGAAGTTAATTGTTGTGTTAAAATCA
>NW_022739600.1:0-863 GCF_011630105.1 Anneissia japonica
GCCATGAGAGAAAAATTGAAAGGTTCAATTCAGTATTTGAATTGTTTAAGTATTTTAAAGTTTTAAACTTACAATTAAAATTTTGAATGAGAAAAAAATAATTCACTGTTAACAGCCAGTTAGAAAAAAATCATTATTGCATGGACTCATTTGACTAAATAATCATCAACAGGGTTTCTGTAGTAAAATGTTATTTATTTGATTCTTTTCCTTTTTAAGTAAGCTATTCGTTTTCAAATAATGTTAAAGGTTTTCTTCGATTAGGCAGACAGTTACTCTACATTGGCCTGTTCAGTACAAGATACAAAATCTGGATTCAATACTTGTCATAAAATACATTTTCAATAGGCTTTATTTAATACAACAGTAATTACTGGGCTGGTATTTTAGTAGACTGTAACTTCATGTCTAATTATTCAGCACAAGGTCTGGTCCAGCTATGTCACTATTTTTTATAATGAGTATTCTAAGCCTAGTGCATAGAAATGGGTCGGAGGGCCAAAGTGAAGTTTTGAGTTAACACCGAGGGCTGCACCCAAACTTTGATGTTTCCATTGCACATCCAAAAACCTTCACAGACTGCTCAGCTTTAATATTACATTTTACAGATAATCGGTGGCGGGCGGTTAAAAACAAGGTTTTTTAAGCCAAAGAGCACACATAGGGTTTTTAATTTATTTTCGCAAACCGAAAAAAAAAAATCACTTTCGGGCAGCACTTTGCCCACCTGTGTTCTATGTCATCATTTCCTAATTTCAATACTGAATTTGTGTTGAAATATGTCATGTACTTGGTCTGGCCTCTGTGTAGTACAAGGCCTACTTTCTTGCTTTCTGCATCTAATTTGTTTAGTTGTTTTTCCA
>NW_022739601.1:0-179 GCF_011630105.1 Anneissia japonica
GTGTTCCGGCGATATACGGATATCCCGAAACGGTGCCCACGTCCGACGAATGCTGGCAAAGATTTTGCGACGACAGGGCCGTGTACGAACCAACTTCGATTAAGGTGCTATGCACTTGCGATGTGCTGTTGAAAAAAAACAAACAATAAACAGAAAGACTTTTTTTTTTTTTTTTTTTT
>NW_022739601.1:217-606 GCF_011630105.1 Anneissia japonica
CGTTGAGCACGATGGATCTGCTTCGTGTATGCTCAACTTATTTTGAAGCGTCAAAATAATTCCAGACAATTCGTTGTTCGTTTCCAAAAGTTTGCTATGGCGTGCCTGAAGATCGGCATTGTCTTTTTCTCCGAGCCCAACCACTCCAGGACTTTGTTACGTGACAGTAAATTTTCTTTCTCTTCCACCAACTTTCCGACGTGCGCTTCTTGCTGGTTCGAATATTTCTGCCATCGGGTGTTCATGCTGATCACGTCTCGAAGTTACTTGGATAATTCGTCGTTCTCTCTACTTAAGCTGGTCCTCTGCTCCCGCAAAGTGGCAAGCTCGTCGTCGTCATCCTTTCGACTAGTTAGAAACTTTCGAAACTCTTCTTTCAAAGTCGCAAG
>NW_022739602.1:0-507 GCF_011630105.1 Anneissia japonica
ATAATCAATGACCTATGTATAGTACAGTATCTGTGACAATAATCATTCACTTCTGTGCTGATATTAAACGTGTTTTGTATACCACGGGCCTGCGCACTAAGGTTTGAAGGTCATATTAACTGAAGCGAATGATTCCAAGGTCTGGACTGATATTATCATACTTGTGAACTTGACTGTAAAGTGCACCTATTCACTTTACAAATCGAGACACCATGGTCCTTTCATAGCAAAGTGTTCAAGTTCAAAGAGAATGGAAAAAAAACCCCTATAAAATTACGTTTTATTATTGTGACTTATCATTGAATTGTGAGTCAGTAATCTGGTGTTTTCGTATCTGCATCGATAGTCAAAAAGACAGTTAAATGATTACTGTATTATAAAAATGAGATTTTGTATTAGTTGCATACAGTATAGCATTTACTAAATTTGATTTTTTTTTAATTACACGTTTCTGTTTAATATCAAATAAGTTTCTGACCAGGATTTATCTTGAATCTTCCTTTCGGC
>NW_022739603.1:0-1879 GCF_011630105.1 Anneissia japonica
ATTTCAGCCACTCCGAGTTTCTTTCCTATTCTTCCTTCCTCCTTTATTCTTTCATATATTATGTTATTTTATTTATAATTACAACAGATTACTTACACATACATTAATTATGTTTTTAAATATAATTGTTTATGTTTATGGGCTAGTCTCTGTATACTTGTTATATAATTAACATAATTCAGTCTTTGTTTAATTTTCAGTCGGAGATAATTTCAAACACCCTAGAGTCTCTCTCAGACAGGCTTACCTTTATGTGACTTCTAATGAATGGATTCATTGTTCGAAGCAAGAAATCAAGTTGCCTTTTTTCACCTACCGTTCATGTTTTTATTGGGTGGAAATCTTCCCTAGTACTTTTTACATTAAGGTGCAAAAACATAAATGCCAATATTAAAAAAAAAATTGCAATGCTACACTATGTGTTATTAGGATGTTTAGGATGTGAAGTTGTTTTGATTGTAAAAAAGATTGTCAAACTTTTGACAAGAATTGAACCCAGGACCCTAAAATTAGAAGGCAAGCATTTTAAATAGCAATCTACATGTCCTTTCCTTGTGACTAATTCATGGTAAATTACTTTCATCAATTTACATTATTTCTATATTACTATGCTATTGGTATTTATATGGAACATTAAAAAAAGTCTACATCATTTAGAAACATATTCTACCTAATTGGTTAAAAACAGAAAAATGTGCAATTGTATTTAATTACATGATCAAGACAGATATTTCACATGGACTAAGTATAAAATGTAAAATGGGAAAAGACTTAATAGAAACTACATCCTATGCTTGAAAGAGTTTACTGTAGATTAGAAAAATAATTGGTTTTACTGATGGGAAAGGGGATTTGATGTTTTAACAGGATAGGTAATGACTAGTAGTAACTAAGATGATCATGAATTATTCATCATTCAGAGCTGACTTGAGCACTGAATACTTTATAATATAACATTGCTGAAGAATAAATTGTTTTTTTTCAGCTTTTGTGTGTGTTGCAATTTTGTATTTTTGTTTACTTTAGTTGATGATAGAGAAGGGTCTACTCAGACAGGCTGGACCGGGTACCTATCATGTGTTACCATTTGCCATGAGGGCAGTAGAGAAGTTGACCAAGTTAGTGGATAAACATATGTCAGCAGTTGGAGCGCAGAAGATGGTAATGCCAACCCTTGGGTCCGCAGCACTTTGGAAAAAGTCTGGTTAGTATTCTATGTGCTGTGATATGGATAAAATGCACAGGATTAAAAATATAATGTTGAAAATTAAAAAAAAAAAACATTATTGTCTAGTAAATATGCTCATCTTAATAAATGACTACATTTAATGGCTTGAAGTTTTTGATTCATGGTCTCTAATATGGTAAAATAGAAAGTAATCTTAAAAAAAGAAAGTATTATTTTTTGAACATTTTTTCTACAATTTTAGACCACATAAACGGTGGTCTAATAGAGACTTTCAAAGGTTTACTAGGGTGTACCTAGACTTGCCACAAGTCTCTTATTTGTTATTATTTTTCTCATTCTGGACAGCGCCACCAACGAGAAAGTTAATTTAGAGATAGACGGAATAAGCGAAAAAAAAAATTAGGGCCTGGAACCCAGGCTAGGGTGTACCATATATCCAGGTATAATAGAGTATATGCAAATTTTATCATGCTGTGATTCAACAACTCACGTCTATTCCTAGCAGCATTCCCTGTCTGTGAATAATGGTGGTCTTAAGGTGAGAAATTTTTTACCTTGTTGGGCAAGCCTATTGTTTTTTATCGTCACAAGACGGCGGACAAAAAATGAAAATAATATTTTGTTTCCTCATTTAGCAAAATAATTTTGCCAAACAAAACCATCTAGACAGAGAAGAAAATAAAAATAAAA
>NW_022739604.1:0-1052 GCF_011630105.1 Anneissia japonica
TATAGATGCTACCAAGTATCGTTAAGCGACGAAAGTACCAAATACATTAAAACGGTGTTCGTTGTCTACTAAACTCATTGGCAACTTTGACAAGATCTAAAGCATCTGTTTTGTCATTGTGGATATGCAAAAACATTTTTCTTGGGAAAAAGTGGAATGGGGGGTGGGGCTAATGCCCTCCCGGCCCTCCCCTCGGTTTCTACGGCCCTGTTTTTAGAGGCAATGTGTTAAAGATATGCATTTAGGACTCGTATTTTTTATTTATAACACCATGTCAAGAATGTAATTAACTGAACCCCAGTTGTTTCGGGAATGGGATAATGGAACGGTCAAAATACTTAATTAAATTGAAATATGTGACAAGATTACAATCTCATTGTGCTAAATAAGGTGCTGCAAACATATCATATCAGCATATCATTTTTAGCGTTTTTCTATCTCGCATACGTATGATAACTTTTTCCAGCAACGGTTGTCATTCCAGGTCAGGTAACTACTCCTCCTATACTGTTGGTGGACGCAATTTTGGCGTCTTCCATTACTGGGTTGACGTCTTCCCCATCTTGTGTACCGGAATGGTGAGAAGTCCGACCAACGCCAACTATGACCATGCCTCTTCAAACCAATCCAGTATGTCTTCCTCCATCGTACCCTACCATAAGATGTTCTCCAAAGCGTGGAGACGAAATTGTTTTCAGAATGACTTTCGATGGAGACGAGGTGACCTTGTCGTCCTTTTCTCCTAAAGGATTTGCAATGAGCTTCTGCTTCATGCCACCTCCTTAAATATGAGAACACTCGATAGCAACTTCTTCTAAATGGAACCCAATATCTTGGACATTTGCAACGATCACGAAATGAGCCATCAGAAGGGCTTGCAGCAATCGCAATGAAGATAAAAAGTAGCAATACCTATCAATAGAAATATAGAACATACAATAGTATGAAAACTTCTAATATTAGGTCTATACTAATTATATTACCTATTACCCGGTTTGTAATCCCTGTTGGTATATACGGTACCATATCTAAACAGTCATATATATATATAT
>NW_022739605.1:0-873 GCF_011630105.1 Anneissia japonica
AGACATGTCATGAAAAAAAAAAAAAAAAAAAAAGATCTGTCACAGAGCTTGAAATGTAAGAACACGTACAGTAGAGCGCCGGGGTTTCAAAATAAATGGAAATGACCCAACTTTGGTTTACATTGTGACAAACTTTTTCTAAGGGTTGTATGACACTTTCTGACCAGAGCTGATTGTTTGTGTTATGCAAAAATGTTCAAGTTTTCCATTTGTTTCTTTGACCAAGGCTTTTTGATAAGTTAATTTATGATAAAATGTAGAAATTAATAGGTTTGAGGAGTTTAAAAACTGTCAAAATTTACTTGAGCCGTGGCTTATTATTGTGTGAAAAAACTGCCCCCTAGTGGTTTGTTTTGATACCCACCATAACAACTTTGGTTTGGTGACTAATTTGATCTATCAGAGTCAGATCAGATCGCTCTGCTTTTCAAATAACCCTCATATGAATGTTAGGCAGGATAGGGGACAATGTATCTGTTACATGTTGGTACAGGCACTGATACAGATTTTTTAATATTTAAAAACTGGGGAAAAAAGTGACGTAACTGCCCATTTTTACACCTTATTCCCCCAGTTTTTAAATATTAAAAAATCTGTATCTCATACACCGTTCCCCAGTTTTTCGTCAAACAACTTTTTTTCTGTCTTAGAAAAATCAGTTCTACAACATATCAAAAAATTTTTTTCCTCTGGAGCCTGACTTTAATACTCCATTACATTAGAGATATTTTGTTTAATTGTGTTGCTATAGAAACCAACTTTGAAACTAGCAGATTTAATGTTTTTTCCATTCATATAGTATCCATTTCAAATATGAATACAGCCTCGGGAATACGTGTTTATTGTTATTCATCCGGTTCTGAACTCAAGAAC
>NW_022739608.1:0-1102 GCF_011630105.1 Anneissia japonica
GTTTTTTTACACTTGTGTAATTAGATTGAAAGACTGCATAACATTGTTTAATAGGTAAGCGTGCATATTTCGCTATGGGTTTTTGCACCTTGCACAACATAACACATAGCCTGTACCTAGACAATTGAAGTGATCATTACAATATATGCAAGCAAGATGTTTGGACACTGTATATATGTAAATAAACTTGATTTTTACAATAACTTCTCCACTTTCTGTTAGAGTACATATTGTATTTATGATCAATAATGTAGAGTTCACAAATACATTGCGATACCTCACTGTAGTTAAACTAAATTATGCTACACTCTTTTTGTTGTACATTTTTTACTAAATTTTATATGTAGTTGTCTCAGATTTTATCAATTAATTTTATCAAGCAATAATGAAACTATGCAAAATTTGTTGTGAATTTTTTAACCTGAATGGTTTAAAGTAATTTGTACAATTTATGTTTAGTCCTTTAGTACAGTACACAGTTTATATGGACAACTTTAAATATACATAAACCAAAATAACCTCAACCATGTTGGGGCTGAGGTGGTTCGGAGACTGCCACTGATAATTTTACATACAATTTTGGTAAAATTTATATTTTTCTTACAACTCAATACAATTTTGTAAATATGATGTTATGATGCCATAAAACAAGTGTTTATTAAAAATTTCTGATAAAAGATCATGGAAAATTTTAGGTTTCTTTTGACTTTTATGTTAATAACTTCATGACTAATGCTTTTAAATATCCTGTTTTCAACATTTTCCCTGTGCATGGGGAGTACTGCCTGTACAGGAACAACCTTTTGTTAAATTTTAATTCATTTAATTTTCATTCAGCACAGGATTTTGTAATTATGAAATGCAATGCTGATTTTTATGCTATAGTATTGTCATTTAGGGCATCTTGCGAACCAGGGGTCTACTAGATGGCTGAGCATACAAAAGCAACAAATGTTAATAAAAGCAATACCGTCAATTTCTTTTTATGGGTATCTTGTCCCACATTTTGGGTCCTGCATAGAAGAATAAGGGGATAGATCCGAGAGAGGTCTTAGTGGAATGTGCATGTGACAAATCTAGTTCTGTTATGAAGATATCAACA
>NW_022739609.1:0-799 GCF_011630105.1 Anneissia japonica
TGATGAATTGTAATTTACTACCAGAAATGAAATGCAGGTTGTCCCAGCAACAATTTTAGCCAAAAGTACTGCGATAAAAAACTTTATATGGATATGGGGTTATGGGTCTAATAAATTATATATAACTCTGTAGTATTTTACTTTGGGCCATAGGCCTATGTCAGTAATTTAGGCCAAATTTCCTTAGCAACATAAAAGTTTTGTAGAACTGGTGAACTACATGTGCTGACAGCTCACAGTTTTTCAAAATTGATCAAGCAGATAATAAAAACTGCTGTTAGGCCGACAGGGATAATGCATCCCATTTTGCTCCTGTTTTAAAATGGATGGGGGTAAATTCCAAGTGTATTTGAGGATGGGGAAGTCAGTCTGTGCATGACATACAATGGAGGCCTCCTCTCCTGGTGCCATGTATGGCGCGGTGATGTCAACATTTGGTTTGTGAAGCATTCTGAATGGGCCTATATTACAGCTCCTATTGATGTTTGGATCATTAATGGGAGATACCTGACTGCAAGTATATACCAAACGCGAGGTTTCCTCTTCCGCAACAAGTCTCAGATCTAAACGTACCTCATTGCCTTGTTCTGTTTCCGTATCTTTCTCTTGAACATATTCCACCTCATGTAGTATTTTACTTTGGGCCATAGGCCTATGTCAGTAATTTAGGCCAAATTTCCTTAGCAACATAAAAGTTTTGTAGAACTGGTGAACTACATGTGCTGACAGCTCACAGTTTTTCAAAATTGATCAACAACACTATGTGCAGATTTCACTGAATTCGGTGGCCCAGGTTCTG
>NW_022739610.1:0-848 GCF_011630105.1 Anneissia japonica
TATATATATAATACAGTATATAGGTTTTGTGGTTGGAGTGAGTAACCAGGGGTATGTGTGCTGGCAGAGTAGTGTAGTTAGTATTGAGTTTTAAGAGTGAGCAGTGGTATTAATAAATAGTGTATTTTATATTGGATTCAAGATTGGACTTCACCCATCACCTTTGTTTTCATTGGTCGTTCAATTTCTAATTTCCCACCAAAAGATTTTTCCCTCAAAATCTATGCGGACCGATAGGTAAGCACTCACTGTGCTGTAATTGGTTGTGTACGAACTCGTATAGGTGTAGGCGGATCGATTTAGGCTAAGCCAAAATTTGTCCAGGCCGGACCAATATTATCCATGGAGGACTGATTTTGGCCGGCCAAAATCAGTCCCCCGGACAAATTTTAGCCCGGACTAATTTTGGCGTGACAGGCCTATCAACCTTAAACTTATCAAATCTTATAATGACTATAGTGCTACACAATCGGCCTGAAATTTACTTGACCTGTATATCTTTCTACATGTTACTTATAAATTAATCTGAATAAAATAAAATAAAATATACCTATTTGATTTTGTCATTTCATGACATACCATTAAAGGCAAATCAATGACATCATGAAATCATATTTATCTAACAATATATTTAATAGTTACGGTAGAATCGGTTGGCGCATCGGTTGTGGCTTGGACGTAGGCCTACTCCAAACCTTGAGGTCAGGAGTTCTGAACTCTCGTTGTGCAAGTCACTTGTCCTTGGTCAAGGCACTTTATCTACGTTGTCTCTCTCTACCCAGGAGTATGAGTACCATAGGCGTAGATCCCGGTGGATGGGGATATATCCCCCCAATATTTGACAAGGG
>NW_022739611.1:0-661 GCF_011630105.1 Anneissia japonica
TGGTCGCAGAGGAAGGTCCTCGGCGGCGAGGTGATGCACGACGCGCCCGTACACGAGACAGGTCATGACGAGATGCAACGCCGGACTCCTAAACTCGATATCAGCCACGTACCGCAACAGCCGGTACGTGGTTCCGATCTCGACGTTCTTCACGAAAAAGCACGCACGTACGAGCTTCTCGAAGTCTTCGTCGTCGAGACCGGTATCCTTCTTCAACATCAACTTTCGCGTCGATTCGTTGTCGCGGGAACTCGTGAACAGCTTTCGACAGAACTCCTTTGCCGTCAACCTCGTGTCCGGATAGTATTTGCCGAATTGCATGTATGACTTGGTATCGCCGATGTAAGGAGAGGGCGACTCGATGCCGGGCACGGCTATCACCTTCTTGAGATCGCGCGCGTACGCGATCTTGTTCTGTATCAGCTTGCCTTCCTTGAAGGTGAAGAGCTTTCTCTCTTTCTTCGAGTTCAGAAAGCTACCGCCGAGGAACAGACAGTCGCACATGGTTCTCACGCTCTCTTTCATCTCGCTGTACTCGTTCGTCTCGAGAATCTTCGCCAGCAGGGAGAGCAGACTGCACAGGCATTCGAACAAAACTTTGAGATCGCACGCGCCGTCCGGGTTCCCTTGGTCGGTCTCCATGTCGCCGCACACTGTTCCG
>NW_022739612.1:0-859 GCF_011630105.1 Anneissia japonica
AACGATCTATCTTAAATTTTCTTTCTCAAGTTTTGGGACTATTATGTTTTTTAATAACTTAGAAGAAATTTTTTTGTGCTTTTAATTCTAATTTCGTCGGAATTGATCAAAACTCCCTAATTGTGCAATTTTTAGAGGAAATTGGCCTATCTCAACAAGAAATGCTCTTATGTTATATATGGCCACACTCGTTTTTATTTTAAAACTGAATATAAGTATTTTCCTTATGGCTTTATTTATTACAAACATATTCTTTCAACATCATTACACATTGAGGCCCTTTTTTAATAGGTTAAACGATCTATCTTAAATTTTCTTTCTTGAGTTTGGGACTATGTGTTATAACTTAGAAGGCAAAGGTGAGCAAGCACAAGCTTTAACATAGAAAATGCGCGCGAAAATGTTTGTTTTTTAAATTCTAATTTCGTTGGAATTGATCAAAACTCCCTTAAGTGTGCAATTTTTAGAGGAAATTGGCCTACTTCAACAAAATATGCGATTTAAAATTTGAGATTTTCGGGCACTTTCCCGGGTGAAAAGGGCATTCAATGGGGAAAGACTTTCCACAGCTGGATATTTATACACATCTAGATGTGTATAAGAGACAGATCTTGTACAGGGACATGTTCCCTTTTTTGCCTACCAGACTCATTTCGTTTTGAGTGAAATAATATATCTTCCTTTTTATTCTTGTCTTTATTTTTCTCTTCTCTTTTCCTTTCTCTTTCTTTCCCCTTCTTTCTCTTTCCCTCCCTCTCCCCTCTTTCTTTTCTCTTCTTACCCAGCCAGCCCGGTACGCCACTGTTTATAAGATGAATGGGAATATGAATCATGCAGATCTGGAATCAAATCTAGGTGG
>NW_022739613.1:0-870 GCF_011630105.1 Anneissia japonica
TAATTGTAAATTCATGTAATATGTGTGTAAGTGTTTACATATTCATACATTCACAGTTATTCCAGAAATCTGGAAGGTGGCTTCACTGTTCTGCCTGTTCTACTGAAGGGTGATACAGCTTTCTCATTCAAAGGTTGACAGTTGTTTGAGCAATGCTGATATACATCTGTCCTAACAACAGGCTGCTTGGTAACAGATGGTTCAATGTATGACTTAAGGTGATTGTAGTGTATCTTTCTAGAATGATTTCATGAACCATTGAGTTGTACTGCAATTCAATTTGACTGAGTAAGGTGTCCCACTCCTTGCCTTCACCATAAAGCTGTTTAGCCAGTTGATCCTTCAGTGTGCGGTTAAAGCTCAATCATCCCGTCTGATTGCGGGTGACACGGGGTAGTTTTGGTTTTGTCGATTCCTAAATATTTACAGACTCCCTTCAATAAATTTGACACAAACTGAGCCACATGAATAGACCCTGGTACGCCATGCCAATTGATAAAATCTTCGCATCTGCACTTGACAACAGTGGCTGCTGTCTGATTGGAAATTGCGTATAAAGTTATATATTTGGTAAAGTAATCACCTACTACTAACGCGTAACAATTACCTCTGGCTGACACAGGCAACTCTGTAATATCGGCTGCAATTCTCTCAAATGGATGGTTCACTGGCACTGTACCCATTGGAGCACGTAATCCAGGGACAGGTCTTTGTCTAGCCTGACAAGGTAGACATTCCAAACAAAATTTTTCACATCACGTGCAATATAAGGCCAGTACAATTAGCTGAAATGAGTCTTGTCAGAAATTATAATGTCCTGAATTAGAACCATGAAATGATGTTAATACTTCCCTTTGTAGAAAACTAGGT
>NW_022739614.1:0-698 GCF_011630105.1 Anneissia japonica
GTCTTTTAAAATGCTCTAAATTATTCATTTTTTAAAAAGTAATTACAGCATATGTTAGCATATTAGGAAACTTTTCAATCAGCACCGCGCGCGCTTCCTGAGGGTCAAAGTACGGCGGATCACCGAATTCGTCCTCAGTGACGAGTTCAAATCTAGTTTTTATTCTTTCTTTCTCCCCTTTTTTGTTCGCACGATATCTCAAAAACTGCCACGAGTTACGCAAATATCGTTGTCAGCAAACATTTGGCTTGGTCTGGAATAGTCATGGTAAGCTTTTCAACGCGCTCAGTCATGCGTGACGTCATCTACGCGCAATTTTGCGTTTTTACATTATCGATCATATCAGCCTAACCAATTGCCATTTCGAAATCGTATTAAGTGAGCATTAACTTCGGGTTAATGTTGAATGTACTGTTCCCTAATTTGACGCTTGCGCTTCACTACGCGCGCGTGCGCGTGCGTTAAAATTTTAAAATGCTCAAAATCACTTTTTGACTAAATTAGAGCACGTTTTAGGCCATTTTGAGCATTTCAATTTTTATTGAAATTTTTTACTACGCGCGCGCATTTTTACGTGCATAGCACGTACGAAAGCTAGAAATTACGTTATTTTACATATTTTGGGTTCCTGATATTGGTTCCACAAATTTCCATTCTTTTTGGTCATCTTTTGGCCAATAGCAATACCGTACATGCGC
>NW_022739615.1:0-566 GCF_011630105.1 Anneissia japonica
TCCCGCATACATGTACGAAAATGAGAAAAATTAAAGTGATGGGGGATATTAAACGGGACCTCAGGTCCCACTCTAACTTTGATGCGGTGAATGAGGGGGTATCACAACATAATCCCACGAAGGGATTTCCAGGAACAATTTGCTTCGAGCAATCGTTATCTACATTTACACCCCTCCCGCATACCAGTACGAACATGAGGAAAATTAAAGTGGTGGGGGATATTAAACGGGACCTCCGGTCCCACTCTAACTTTGATGCGGTGAATGAGGGGGTATCACATCATAACCCCACCAAGGGATTTTCAGGAACAATCTGCCGTTTTCGAGCAATCGTTACCTACATTTACACCCCTCCGCATACCAGTACGAAAATGAGGAAAATTAAACTGGTGGGGGGTATTAAAAGGGACCTCCGGTCCCACTCTAACTTCGGTGCGGTGAATGAGGGGGTATCACATCATAACCCCTGGCCACCATGGGATTTCCAGGAACAATTTGCCATTTTCGAGGAATCGTTACCTATATTTACACCCCTCCCGCATACCAGTACGAAAATGAGGAAAATT
>NW_022739616.1:0-948 GCF_011630105.1 Anneissia japonica
AGGGGTTGCATGGGTGTTGTGAGTCTGGTCATTATGATATCTTCCTTTTTATTCTTGTCTTTATTGGCAAGCGCCAAAGATGATGTAGAGGAGGCAGAAAATTGAAACGTACAATAGAAGTTATTTGTGGACGGCGAACAGGGAAGGCTCGTAGTTGTTGTAAGATAGCTGACAAAACACGTAGGCCTAGGCCTACACTGCACTACGTTACTAGGAAAACCCGTGAACCTGTTGTACCTTCGATAATCTTACAAAATGCTCGCTCCTTAAACAACAAGTTTGACGATTTTTCTGCTACAATTGAAACAAACTACAAAAATGTCCATTTAATTGTCATCACGGAGACATGGTTTAGTGATAATAAACCAGCAGGTGCTTGTGACTTACCAGGATATCAGCTATTCCACAGAGATCGCCATCTTAGACGTGGAGGTGGTATTTGTATTTATGTTCGCGATGACTTTAGAGCGTTTGATATTACTAGCGAAGCAACTCCTGACGAGCATGAGGTAATGACAATTAAGTTACAATCATCTACATCAATCCAACTTATTAGTGATATTTATGTACTTGCTGTCTATTCTCCACCTCAAGTTCAGTTTAGATCCAGTCTCTGTGAATTCATTGTTAATACTATCGATGAGTTACGAACATGCTATAATAATGCTGAACATATTATACTTGGTGATTTCAATGATATGGACACTCAACCCTTTACAGACCAATGTCAATTGATGCAAATAGTGACAACTCCAACTAGAAATAATTCTATTTTGGACAAAATATTTACAAGTATTCCTGATAAATATGACACACCCAAAATATGTGCCTCAATCGCAAATTGTGACCACCATCTTGTTTATGCCAAACCATTAAATCAACGCCAACCTCCTTTACCAAAAAAGTTGGTCTACCGACCTCTTCGTGACTCCTCTATTAGATCTTTTG
>NW_022739617.1:0-3212 GCF_011630105.1 Anneissia japonica
GAACGTAATATTGTTAGCTTCAGATCCATTAATGGTAGGACTTTTCGCACAACAAACAACTCCCCTTTCTAAGCCTCATTATTATGTTTATAAAACATAAATTGGCCCTGTGGAAAACAGCAATTTTCTACTGTACAGGTTACCCAGCATAAACTAAATAAACAAAAAAAAAATAATAATAATAAAATGAGTGCGCGAAACTGGACTTTATTTGAGAATTCTTGCTTGCCACACCCATACTGTCTCATCCTTATCCTCCTGTCTCCTCTGTCGAATTCCATATGCCAATAGAGATGTCAACGAACAACTACTTACCTGTCATTCAAAGATGAGAGGATCTCTCAGAAGAGATTAACCTGTCAGATGTCTGGGATGATCCTAAACCGGTTCACCGCTAAGCCATAGGCTTATTGGTCTTCTTGTCAAATCAAGCTAATCAAGCTAATTTATTAGTGACCGATCTGATGGTCTAGGTACACGGTGTGCAATAGTAGTGCTGCGTACATTTCTCGTACAATAATAATAATAATAATAATAATAATAATAATAATGATAATAATAATAATAATAATAATAATAACAATAATAATAGGCCTAATAATAATAAAAATAATATTAAGAATAATAATAACAGTAATATTAGTAATAATAATACAAATGAATTATAATTATGATATTATAATAATTATTACTACTATTATATTCAGTAAGTATTATTATTGTTATTTTTTATTGTTACTGTTATACTTAATGTTATTGATATTGTTGTTATACAGCATAGTCCCATATGATTAATAGTATGATTATGAGTATGATTGGATACTGTACTGACAAAATAAGTTTAAACTTGTTTATATTCGTTTGGCTTCTAAATATATATATAGATCTATGATTGTTGAAAATCGAAGAAAGTACGATTTTATAATAGGTCGGCTGTTATAATTGCGTTAAATCAACAGAATTTTAATGTGTTAATAATAGTAGGGCCTATACTGAAATTATGACTGTGCTGAACGAAACAAGGACTTGTTTTCCATGTTCAAGCACAACACATACTCGAGACTATGCTGAACAATATTATGTTAATACCGTGTTAATTTTTGTATACCTCCATGATTAAACCATTTCAATTTACTTCAGTGATCGCTGTGGAGTGAGGGTGGCTACTAGGGCAGACCTTGGATTTTCTGACAGAAACACCATTGACCAACGATATCTGATACTGCGATAAAAGTAACCAACATAGCAGCAGGTTGTCTCACCAGTGACGTAATTCAGGTAGTTGCAGGCTATAGTATAAATACACAACAATTTAGCCAATCAGGAAGGAGTAATTCAGGATTTTTACGTTTTTGACGGGCATATAAGTTTAAGTACACATTAAAAGTTGATTCTGGCCTATTCCATTTTATAAGCTGGAAATAAAAACAAAAAAAAACCATTAAAAAAACATGTCTACTTAAAGCCAGGCTCCGGAGGAAACATTTTTTTTTTCATTTGTTAGACACAAAGCCCATATTTGAGGAAAAAGTCTGGAGCGGTTAATGATATACATATTTTTGAATATTTAAAATCTGGGGAAATAGGTGGAAAAAAAGCTGGTTACGCCTATTTCTCCCACATTTTAAATATTCAAAATTCTGTATCTCATTACCCGCCCCATAGTTTTTCGTCAAATATAGTTTTTGTGTCAGTTGTACAACATATCATATTTCCCCTCTCTCTTTAAGTAAACATGGGGTTTTTTTTTTAGAGCGTAGTCATCAGCGTAAATAAATGCGTTGACTGGCGACGCGATTTGGCCGTTTTTGTCTGACTTTAGGTGATAGGTCATCATCCGTCAATTCCAAGTATTGTGTGTTTATTTTCATTTCAGGTAAAATTTGATTAGGTCAAAGGTTAGGTACCGCTTGTGCGTTCTCAAATGAAACGCGAAAGAATGTCTTGTTTATTTTGAAATGCTTAACATTTGTCAACACACTCATTCAAAATTACCAAGTCAATTGCTATAGTAAAACCACCATAAGAACAAAATCATTCAAAGTATGATTGACAGGGCCCTGACAATGTATGCCGTCATCGAAATTCCGTTAGGTTTGAGTAATACTGTACCGTTTGAACTCAGCCTAAAATCATCACATTTTGTTATTTGTTATCATCAATAAAATATCAAAATCAAAGTCATCGCAATTATTATCGTCATCGTTGTTGTTGTCGTCATCATCATTTGCACTTCAACCATCTTTAACCAACTTAAATCTTTATCATCGGCGTCTGCATTACTATATTACCATCGTCGTCGTCGTAATCATTGTCGTCTTCAATATTATCATCATCATTAGCATCATCATTGACATCATCATCATCATCATCATCATCTATCAACATCATCATAATCATCTTCATAATCAATATTATCATCAACCTACTTCTATCAAAATTCATAATCATCATTATCATCATCATCATCATCATCATCATCATCATCATCATCATCATCATCAACAACATAATTATTATAACCATCGTTGTCGTCATCATGGGTTTCTTCGATCTGAAGCCCAATGATAGCGCACTAAGTCCAGAGACTTAACTGGTGGTAAAATGGGCAGTACACTCGGTTACAAAATTCTCTGTAATAATGCTGTACGGCGTTCTTTATAACGTACACATGAGCCATATTCTACAAGGAACCAACAGCTTCAACGTCTCTTCCGAAGGTCGGTGTGCTATAGGACTATTTTCTTGCATCCAAGCCCTGCAGCCGAACACATGGAAACAGCGATAGAAATTAACCGAGTACTAAGGTTATGTGAGGAGCTGCACGGTTCAGCGCACCCTGTACACAGTGACTACCAGTTATGCTCACGTCACCAGTACTGCCATCATCACCATCAACATCATCGACCGTTAATGTCATCATCGCCTCCGTTATCATCACTACTATCATCACTAATTAACGTCAACGTAAACATAATTAAAAATCGTCATCATCTATCAACTTCATTATCATCATCAACCAATTTTGATCATTGATCACGAAGAAGTTATTTTCATTATTATTAATTATTATTATTATTATTATTATTATTATTATTATTATTATTATTATTATTATTATTATTATTATTATAAATAATAATTGTTTTTAATTGATTAATTAATCAGGGATGGGCCAGAGCCCTCCCCGCCCCCCTCCCCCGGTCGGGGAG
>NW_022739618.1:0-3924 GCF_011630105.1 Anneissia japonica
ATAAATATATAATATATATATAATATATATAATATACATATAATCATAGAGAAGATATTTTCTCTATGATATAATATATATAATATATATAATATACATATAGTATATATAATATATATATAATATATATAATATACATATAATATATATAATGCATTTATATGAATATATATATAGCATATATATGTATATACATAGGCCTATATATGTATTAATAATAATAATAATAATAATAATAATAATAATTTAAACTTCAAATGTACATGTTTCAGAAAAAAATCCACTTAAAAACGTTAACAGGGAAAAATAATAGGCGGAATTTACCGAATTAAGTTAATTCTGGAGGTCATTTTGGATTTTGGTGGCCATCTTAGATTTAAGACCAAACTGTGGGTGGCCCTCGATTGACCGTGAAAGGTTTATGTCCCAGATGACAAATTCCCTGAAAAAACATCAACATTTGGAACCAATAAATAAGCTGCAAATCTGGAATTTATTGTATTTTTTTAGGCCATTTTGAATTTTGGTGGTCATTTTGGATTGAGGCCTATTTCTGGGTGGCCTTCGATTGATCTTGAATGGTTTATGTACCAGGTGACAAATCAACTGAAGAAAACATAGACATAACCGAATAATATGCTACATTTCTCTAATAATTGTGATTTTCGGTGGCCATTTTGGATTTTGGCGACCATCTTGGATTTTAATTCTTTGTGGCCCTTGATTGATCTTGGAAGGCTTAGGTCAGAGGTGACGTGACAATTCCACTTTAAAAAAGTTGACAACACTGAATAAATATGCTGTATATTATAATTACTTTAATGTTATCTAGCCAGATAAAAACCACTACAAATGGAATTTAGATGCGAGTTTGATCGTACCAAATGATTATCGTACCAAATACTAAGTATGTCCCCAAATACTAGCCAATAATAAAATATCCTAGCTTAAATACGTTATACGGTATATGAATAATTGGTAATTTAAAGAGTTAATAAGATAGAAATTTTTAAATAAATGGAATGTTTATTTGTACAAAAAAAAATTATTTGGAATTTTAAAATCAAGATGCATAAAATTGAACAAAAATAAATTCTTAAAATTGGAAAGAAAATATTTAATACATATACATTATTCGAACCCACGACCTTAAGTACTTTAGAACATTGCCTTAACCGACCGCACCAGTCATGCGACGTGCCTCATAAGTGGAGGTCCAAATTTAAAAAAAGGGCGAAGAAAGTTTGTTGGAAATCTCCTCTAATTTATGTGTACAAAGTTTCCTGCACGTCCGTTCAAAACAGCCGACGCTGGACGCTTTTAAAATTTATTATTATTATTATTATTATTATTATTATTATTATTATTATTATTATTATTATTATTATTATTATTATTATTATTATTATTATCACATTATTAAGAAGACACAACAATAATTGTTACTTAACCAATATCCTGAGGCGCGTGGAACGGAGAGAGTAGAGAAAACAGTAGAACTTATACATACTGTTTGTGGTGCTGAACTAATAATAATAATTCAAATAATAAAACATTAAATAGTTAAACCGTTATTAAATTTTTAATTATTGGTCATGTTGTAACTTCAGCCGTTGTCTTTCAAACCATTTAAATTATCGTAGCAAAAAGTATAAAAACTAACTTGTGTTTTTAATGAAAGTTAATCACTTGTAAATTATAAATGCTTGAAAATGTGTAGTTCAATGGTTTGATTGAATGTGTGTGGAATGGGAATTATTATTATTATTATTATTATTATTATTATTATTATGATGATGATGATGATGGAACAAAATTTCAACGGTGAGCGATGAAACGGGCACAATAACTAATTTCATGTGGTACGCAATCAACCAATCAAATGTCTGGGTCTAGGTGGGTAATTATAATACCACATAAAACATGTTCATTTTAATGCCAGTACCCCGGATGTATCTCAATGTTAACCTGTAGCGTTACGAAACAGGAAGTTTACATTACATTTATCACCTGTATACTGGTAAAGTAATTCGTTTACTTGAATCTTAATAGAATCGTAATCGTAAGTGTTGATCAATTAGGCCTAGGCCTACTCCTTTATAAATTTGCTATGATTTTCTTGTTATATTAATATTATTTAAACATACAGTATTCTTCATAGGATAATACCGAGATTTAGGTTGCTTGGGGCATGGAGGTACATTTTAGTATTAGTCTAACGTTTTTTATTTGCTCAGATAGGCCTATACAGCACATGGTATGTTGAACATCTTTGTGTGGAGAAAAAAATTAGATATTTTTTACATATTGGTAGACTAATTTAACTGTTCCCTGGTAGACTTAATATCGTTGAAATAAGCCTTTGAAACCCCTAAATTTCATAGTTTCTGGGGATCAATTCCGAGTGATTGTGAGCAACGCCCGACCACGCCCATTAGGTTCTCGTCGGGAGTCCCCCCCCCCACCTCTCGTCGGGTAATTCCTGGCGCAATCCCTGGGTTGTTCTGCACATTCTCTGTTAAAAATTTAATTTAATTAAATATTGAAGTCATATGTTTCCGACGAGCGCTTTGTGTCTTCGTGTTTCCTTGCGAGATCTAAACTGGATACAGGCCTTATAGGGCATAGTACAGGGGTTCTCAACTGGCGGCCCGCGGGCCATCTCCGTTATGCCCGCAAACAAGCCGGAAATAATATTTTCCGTTAGGTTTGGGCCTTGATTTCTAACCTTCATAATTTTGCATTCTGTTTTTCCCACTAGGCCTATATATTGCCAAACAAATTGTAGCGATTTAATCAATCAAGAACTATCGAAGCGAACAGAAAAGAAATACTGTATTACCGATGACCCATTGTGTGATATAAAACATTTTGACTTTTTTAAATTACCAAACACAAGGGTAACTTTCTTAGGCCAAGATGCCCTGTATTTCAAAATATTTTTAATTCGTGAAGGGCGACACCCCTCCCAAACCTCCCTCGATTCACACCTGCGGCACTCGAATGGCGCTACGCGCCATGTCCTCTTGCCCTGGCAAAGAACAATTTTAGCCCTTATTGCGATAAAGTTGAGACCCTCTGGCCTAGTATCATGATTCTGCAATAAAGCCCTATATTAACACACTTGTATACACCATCGTGAGCTCTGATTGTTGAAAAATCAAAGGTGATTACAGGTATAGAACTATTGTTATATCGACGATTGAAATGAACGGTTTGGTTTACGGGCTAAATTACACAAAAGTGTCATTTCGTAAAATTGTAATGCTCATGAGGAAGTTATGTGCTTTTAATATTTCCAATAGGTCTATGTTATTTTCCTAGACATTCAGGTTTATTTATCCAACGTAGTAGGTCTAAATGTTTTCAAACGTAGGTATAGTTTTGATAAATTAGACAAAGTATCGCCCCATCGTGGATTATTACAATCGGTTGTCTCACACCTGTAGAATGGTTTGAACGTTAACCATACAATAATTGGCAAAATAAGGTGATTTATAACTACTTGACTGTGATTTTGGGGGGACGAATTGCATTTTCTAGAAAGAAATTATATCGTACGACATTCTGTTATGGAGTTATGAATGTTTGATTTTATGTAACAAATTTCAAGAATTTTGTTGTTTACGCACTACTGACTTGATTTGTTTTTCATGTCTTTAACCGTCGTATTCGGAGTGGATAATAATGTTATCGTGAGTTGCTTTAATGTTTACCAACAATGTTTTCAAGAAATAGGACACCATTACATGGCCGATACTACATTGATGCACACATTCTTAACAAAGTTAAAGTGCTTTACAAACTTTATGAAGTCTGTGTAACATTACGAGCAGACATACGCACATAGGCTATTGCAAATGTTCTTATTGATTTATAGCATAGAAACCAATAATGATGATCGGGTATTGATGATGGTAATTG
>NW_022739618.1:4827-13208 GCF_011630105.1 Anneissia japonica
AATTTTATTTCGTGAAATATTGCACACAGGTAAGAAGTGAACATGCCACAGTTTTAAACTGATGGGCGCAGCCATGTTTGTTGTCTTGCCTTGATGTCCTGTCTCTTATACACATCTAGATGTGTATAAGAGACAGATATAATACCCACCATTTAGCACTAACGTCGCCACCAACGTCGGTAGAAAGTACATTAGCCTCACAAAGAAGCACTTCCACAAAAAACAACAACTTCACAAGATATTCAACAAAAACACTGTCAAAGTCAACGGCGGCGGTGGCGGAAGCAAGGGGCCATATTCCCCCCCCCCCAATTTCTCTTCTGGGGGGGGCACTTTTGTGACTATTCCCAGCAGTGACAAACAATGTACGGACTCTGCAATGTTATTATTATTATTATTATTATTATTATTATTATTATTATTATTACACTATTATTATTATTATTATTATTATTGTTGTTATTATTATTATTATTATTATTATTATTATTATTATTATTATTATTATTATTATTATTATTATTATTATTATTATTATTATTATGTTATTGTTATTGTTATTATTATTGTTAAGGTTATTATTATTATTTATTAATATTATTATTACTATTAATATTATTATTATTATTTGGTGCGTAGACCCTTGTTTATTTGCGCCTTATAAATTGACCTACTATTATTATTATTATAAAATATAGATTTGTTTTTCATTTTCTAACGAACATCACAAGTTCCCTTTTTGAGTTGAGCAACCAAATGCTGATTGACGTCTGTATACGCACGTCTGTAAAGTTTCCTTGAAGCCCACCCTCGAGCGTACAGAAAAATGAATGGAATCGCCTGCCTTCGTGAATTCTCTCTAAGGCATGGGTGGGTGGGAGGTAGGCACTCTTAATGGAGCGACGTTCTAGTTCTCTTTATGCTAACCACGAAGATGTATAATAAGTGTAACTGACTGACTTACAGTAAACCTTCAAACTAGCGTAATATAAGCACATTTAAACTCCATTTAAACGAAAAAATAAGATACTTAATTAGGCCACATTAAAAAATAAAGTGCGGCTACGTAGAAGGGAAATTCTTATCCATGGTGGGAAAAGTGAAGGTTTCGTCGGGGAATACCCATATCAAGGATACTCATGATAAATAATTCATTGAGATCGTGGAAGCAATCTTGACTTCGACTTTGTTCGAAAATCTGTGGCGCATTCAAGAGTTGGGAGGGGGATAAATTGTTCAATTTGTTTTTTTAATGGAGATATAAGGAAAATTATATTCAAATTTATAAGTCTGAGAGTGTAATTTCTGGCCATCTAGAGGTGTCATAATCACAAATTTCTTACCTCAGTCCCAACTTTGGTGGGGCTGAGGTAGTATAGATCCTCCATCTGCTGAAATACCAAGTGGCAGATTTAAGGCGACCTCCCCCCCCCCCCCCCCCCTAAATTGTTCAATAAAAAAATATAGATATGAAGAAAATTATATTCAAATTTTATGTCTGGAAGTGCAATTTTCGGCCATCTACAGGTGCCATAATCACAAATGTTCTTACCTCAGCCCCAACCATGATAGGGCTGAGGTACTATGCATCTTATATCTGTGAAAATACCCAACCTGGGGCCTTTCTATTTCGAATTCCCTGATCCGCCACTAGAAATTACAACAAATATTAAGTCATATTACAGTAGCTTGATGCCTATAAAATAACTTATAAAATTCACCAAACTTCGTAAAATATCCGTAGCTTCCAGGGGCTTCGCCCCTGCACCCCCTTGGCGACCCCCCTTGCCCCAGCCTAGATGCTCTCTTCTATCGCATACTGGACCTTCATAAGTGCTTCCCCCACTTTCAAAAACGTTCCGCCGCCGTTGTGTCAAAGTAAGCATTCGTGTATGCCGAGTATGAAACAGAAATATCAGCTTACAATCAAATGATACTAAACAAACCAAACCAAACTCAAACCAAAACTCAGATAGGCCTATATAGGGATATGATCCTATAAATAGTATCAAACATAGTTATAGTTGTATAAAAAAAGAGTTATCTTGTGGGAATCTCGGTGAGCGTCATACCATTTAGAGCACATAGGTCAATACGATATCGCTACGGAGACCACTAACCCCAACAGCATTGTTTTGTTTTCAGTATTTTGCATCCAATAAGTATTTAAAAGACAGAACTGAAATTGGCGTACGTCGTATTTGTATGAAAATACTGGTATTAATACGACTGATGCCATACCGGGAAGGTGTTATATAAACACTCTACGCTTATGACCCACAATATCAAATTTTCTGTAAAAATGCAGACCTTATTACAACCCCTTTAATTAAACACTGTTATTTTTATTCCAACAGACAAATATAAATACAACCATGTACTCAAAAATATTCGTCGCTGCTGTTGTCATACTGTGTAGCTTTGGTGAGTACATGGAGGAAACAAATGTCTATTTATTTCCTCCATGGTGAGTATAAATTATAGGCCTCAAAACTGATTACCAAACAGTAAATGAAAGTGTAGCAGAAGCAATATTGACGGGAATTTTACCAATTTAAGACACCAACATCACTTCCGCTACTAAGATCCGAAATATGTATCTGATACTTCAAATTAATATCTACACATGGACAGATTAGTCTTAATATATCATATGTCTATAATTTTGCTGGTTAGGCCGCACCTATCAGACAAGGGGTTCTATAATTCCGACATGGTGTCCAATGTTGCCAAAGAGAGGTCCAAATTCCCGACGACGCCAGGCCCGAGTTCCTATGCAACCATTATATGATGTAGGCCTGTAAATAGAAAGAAGTAGGGAAAGAGACGAAACCAGGGAGATCGAAGCTATATAACCTTAGTTCTTAATGCAACCCCTGGGTAATGTGCACTGGGCCGGATGGTTTGAAAATGAGCAAGATGATATAGGCCATAACGCCAAAAAATCGATCACTGGGTACTTTCCGTGGTCATATTCTTCACTGTGTGCTTCAAACAAGCAAAAAGCGCGTTATGATGTAGGGGTTACCCCACTTAGATATAAAATTAAGCCCAAACAGAACTATCAAAGAACGATTGGTATTCTTATTAGCTCAGGGTTTTTTTTTTGACATTCCAGCTAAAGAATAACCACAAATTACGCTCTTTCCTCATCACGACCCTGCCCACACTTGGACCCCCATCTGTGCGATAGCCAGGCAAACTCTGGATCCGCGCCTGGTGAGCATTAAAAAAACTGTGTTCCCCCTATTCAAAGGTCAAATGAGGTCGTTTTTTGAGCAAATGTTGCATTAGATCAAATGAAAACATTCATGCCCTGGACAATTTGAACAAGAAGGCTAAACACTGCGACTAGCAATTGCCAAGATAGTTGAACTCTATTATTTCTTCCCTACTTTGCATATTTGAACTAATTTGCATATGGGATGGGCATGTGAGCTAGGTGTTATTTCTGAAATTTCATTCTCTCATGTGTTTATTTAAATAAAGAAACACCTTTGTTTGCTGTTTGTTCCACTTCAAATGCTAGAATGCCTAACCTAAACCAATAATTAATATACAATTTTAAACAAAAAAAATCACAAAAAATCGGGTTTTTGCCCAAAAATATACTAAAAGTACCGGTATAACTTATGGTCATATGGTCAATGACATTCGATAGGACATACAATTGGCTTTCAGTTGAGGTGTAATATGTCTATGTTTGGGCATTTTCCCTTTGATGTATGTCACATACATTGATTTTTTGCTAATTTTTTTAATATTTTTGCTATTTTCAAGTGCTAGAAATTAAAATCGATGCAAGTACGGTATATGATTTCAATCTTCTGTTTTTATTTTAATTTCAAGATCATATAATTGGTCAAATTCTGAGAGAGAATGGTTGTTCTGTTCATTTAGTACGGTATATATTTTTTTTTAAATAAAATGAAAACAAAAAAAACTATCAAATTTTGACAAAAAAATGACAAAAGTTTGTGTTTTACTCCAAAAACTTGCCTAAAACACAAAGATACAAAACAAGTTTGGTATCAATAGACAGACAATTTTGTAAGCTTTCGTTTGATGTGCAACATAATTGCATTTGGTATACATGTTTTATATTCCCGATTATGATTTCATAGTAAAATTGACCGGAAATGACTATTATTGACCTCTGCAGATTCTTCTTGTCAGACTGAAAGTTATGGATATCCATAAATCATTTCAGGAATGATAACATAGTGTCAGAATGTTGCATTATGCATTATACTTTTTAAATTTATTTTACTGGTTCAGTTGTTGACAATCTATGTTTTTATTATCTCAACAGTCAATTCATTTGTGGAACTGACAAAGAAGCTGTTGGAATTGCCTGATGTTGACTGTATATTGAGCGCAAAATTCAACCAAGATCCTCTTGAACAATATTTCAGCAAGCAACGAGGGGCTGGAGGACACAATACAAATCCCACCGCCTGTCTCTTATACACATCTAGATGTGTATAAGAGACAGTATATATATATATATAACCATTGCAGTGAAAGCAGGAGCATTTTCTGGAAGTCTCAAAATGCGTCCGAACATGCTCCATCGCAAATTATTTATCTTATAGTTTAATGGACTTCGATTTGTAAGAGCATTCAGTCCTTGGTTACTAATAATCTTCGGCCAATAAATTTTAAAAAATTTCTCAAATGATTTCGGTGTAACACATCGATTTTATTGGCTTCTTTTTTAGTTAGACTCCAACTATTACTATTATACCATAGAACAGACACTACAAGGGCATCATATAATCAAATGGTTTATGGATATCCAAAAATGATTTATGGATATTCATAAATCATTTATGGATATCCATAAATCGTTTATGGAATTAAAAAAAAAACCATTAACACCTTAAGGTGTCAATGGGATTTTTATTCACCATTTATGGATATCGGATTTATGGATATCCAAAACTGACTAATGAATATCCATAAATCATTTATCAGAATCAAAATCTTTATTTCCACCTCATATATAAACATAAATACAATAAGCATGGATTGGTAACAACATCGACGAGATATGAGTGATGGAGGCCAAATAAGTTAGCAAACTACCTTTAAACTATAGACACCCCCACCCCGATACATGTTTGTAGAAGCGGTTGACGCATCGGTTGTGGCTTGGACTCCCAACCTCGAGGTCGGGGGTTCAAATCTCTCGCCGCGCTTGTGTACCTGGTAGGTTCCAACACAACTGCGCTGATTACTAGCCGCAATATTATGGAATAATAATATAATTTCACTTAATAATTTAATTTGGTGTTCAATGTGTTCCATATGTGTTTGATCCAATGACCGGGGTAGTAATGTGAAGCGCTTAGAGGCTTTGTTAAGTTATTATTATTATTATTATTATTATTATTATTATTATTATTATTATTATTATTATTATTATTATTATTATTATTATTATTATTATTATGTAACAATTAAAAATGCCCATTATGATATATACAAAAAAGGACAACAATAACCATAAATATCAAAAACAATAATACCAATAAGAATAATAATAAAAAAAATAAAAAAAACAACAATAATAAAGATAACAAAACAAAGTCTTAATACAGAAATAATAAAACTAAATCTCTAAGTTTCCAGGTAAAAAAATATACATGTATTACAAATTAATGTGAGTTTATCCTTCGTAACAATAATTTAAGGTATACATGTTAATACAAAAAGTATATGTGGATTATTCGCCGTATACAGAGTTCAGAGACTTTTTAAAAGCGGTCTTAAAACTATATCGAAAAATGATTTATGGATATCGAAAAATGTTGAAGAAAAAAGCCCTTACCTATTAGCTCCCCGCCTAAAGTATGGTATTAATAGTTTCTTTATTCAGCATTTATGGATATCCACAAATCACTTGATACATGAATATCCATAAATGATATATGGATATCCATTAATATTTTTGGATATCCATAAATATTGAATAAAAACCCCAATTACACTACATAGACTGATACAACTATTACCTGATTTCAGATGTGTCCAACGCCCTCATGTGTTACAGCTGCACTAATCTTGACTCTGACTGTGGAAGGACAATTAATAAAACCATGAGTAGTTCTATCGATCAAATCTCATGCCAAGTTGGATGCGCAGTAAGACCCTTTTCTCAATCAACTATTCATAGTTGTGCTGATAAAAACTTTACAAATACAATGTCTAATTCTTTACTTTAAAATGTTTTCCTTAATTAACTTTCAAAATATAAGTGATTTTTTTTCATGTACTGTAGAACTTTATTTTGATAGTGTTGTTAGGCTGAACGCACCGCATTTGCGAGTGCTGCTAATACATATTCGAATAAATATATCAATAAAATATATTGTGTAGAAGTTATTTGGCTTTCTTAAATCTTAAACGAGTTTCCCGCGCATATTTACAGGCGCATGAATTATACTTTACCTTTCCTATATGTTTTTATAAGTAAAACAATAATTAATACGTACGGTACTATTTGTGACGTTTCGAGCGGTTGTCAATGGATTTTCAATGACTGGTTTGCTTGTTGATGATTCGCATCCCGGTCCGCGGTACATATTTATAGGTTTACTCTCAAGAATGTATTCAATGTTCAGTAGAATTATCTTCAAGAATAAAAATTAAAACTTATACTAAACAAAATGTACTGTGTAGCGCTAAATTATGGTGGATGGTGCGTATGGTGTTGATAATTTTTTAATTAATGGTGAATGAAACTAATTTTATGATGTTTCTTTCATAAATTGCAGACGATCAAAATCATGAGCAATGAAACAACAACCTACAACAGAACGTGCTCTGAGGAGGTGGACTGTCCGCAACAACCCGGAATCTGTATGGAGCGCGAAGGTATGAGTTGTGTTGAATGTTGCAATACGACTCTCTGCAATGACGACTTTAGACCCAGACCCGGACCCAAACCCACTGACCAAACTAGGAATACTACCATAAGTGCTGGGAGTCGTGGTATTGCTAATTTGGTTATCGTTCTACTCACACTTTGGCTCTGCACAACACTGGCTTAGGTGTTCTAAAGGCTCTGTGTCTACAGTTTCAACATTTGAATTTAATTAGAGCAAAACTGGTTATATAATAAAGGAGATAATTAGTTTAGCAGTAGTGTAACTGTACTCGTATTCTTACTCAGATTTTGATGACATTATCTTCTTCATTTTTCTCTAGTGTAGTGAGTTCACCAACATTATTCTTCATTTAAATTACATAATTCATTCATACCTGATAACAAAATTAAACCAGTCTTAATTTTTTAAGATGAAGTTTGATTAATATTCTAATTCACCGAGAGTTTAAATGATAGGCTTATAAATGAAATAATATTAAAGAATACTGAAGACTGGATCCCTCTTGTTTGTTTTCTTACATGTATATCTTGATAAACAGTAATAAATCCTATTTATTTTAAAATTATATATCACTTTTTATAATGTTTTACAACTTTATCATATAGGCCTTTGTAGTAAATAAATGCTATCTTTATGTATAAACAAATGTAATGCATAGCTTGTTTGTGTCATAGCTAGCTTCCTTAAATCCTTCAATTCTATGGTGAATAAAAGCTTTATATTATATGCTGTTTTTCATATATTTCTTCTTGGATGACATCATTTTAATCATTTGCATATTATTTTTCAGTTACCGCCGATATCATTTGCATATTATTTATTAAGTTATTGGGTAGCTTTGTATCTTGATTTCAGTTACAAGATTATTAATATAGTTTAAAACAACGATAGTCCTTTTCTAGCAAACCCCCCTCTTTTCTGGTAAAACCCTTCTTTAAATTTCCCAAATAAGTCCTCCAACTCAACTAATGCACTGCAGACCCACCCAGACACAGACATTTTCAAACATATCTGCTTTTATAGCATTATTTAGACCCATAAAGCACAAAAATCCTCTTGCTTTTGGGGTTTCGCCGACCCCACCGGGGCTTCGACTGTGGACCTCACGCCCAGAAAACCCCCACTTGGAAGACGTATTAAATGAGGTTGCAGGGTGTTTAAAGAGCGCACTCCTTTAATTTTAAACATTTTTTACCAAGAGTGGGCGCTGTAGTTGGCAATATCATATCGTCAAAGTCCGCTGCTTGGTCTAACCGGTGGATAAGTGTTGTAATATACGACGTAGTTACGAACCGTCTCGCATCCTGCGGGACGGTCCCGCATTTCAAAGTGATTTTGGATGTAATACGCATTTGGCAGAAACATGCATGCTTTAAATTTGTCACGCATTTAGTGTAGGCGTGATGACGAATAATCGAAAAAAAAAAAATAATTCTAATAATAATTCTAATAATTCTTCCAATTTGAAATATATTTCAAATTAGAAGA
>NW_022739618.1:14684-18569 GCF_011630105.1 Anneissia japonica
ATTTGCTGTCGTATCCAATATAAATACCTAATATCTTAATTGGTTTATTTACCCAATTTAAGCTACCAGGCTTTTCGGTTTTATTTCTATTATTACCTATCCACATAGCATTAGTTTTATGTTCATTAAGACTCATGCCGGACACTTTACAAAATTCCTTAACAATATTCACACCTATATCTATACTATTGTTACTTCCAGCAAACAACACCGTGTCATCAGCAAGCTGAGCAATACGCACCTCTTCACTGCCGGTATTATTCCGGCTTGGTACTGGTATTCCCTTGTAATTGATGTCGTTTCTTATATTACAAGCCATTACTTCAGTAGTGAGGATAAATAATAGTGCAGACAGAGGACAACCTTGTCTTATTCCACTTTTCATCTTAAAGCTCTTCGATATCCATCCATTATTAACAATAATGCAATCGGTGTTATTATACAGTGTTTTCACCCATTTACAAAATGATTCTCCAAAATTCAATTTTCTTAATAAACTTAACATAAATTCTCTACTCACTGAGTCAAACGCTTTTCTGAAGTCAAGGGACAAAATGCAACCTTCTATTTCCTTCTCTTCAGTATAATAAAGAATATCATTGATTAGACGAATATTTTCACCTGAGAATCGACCTTTAATATAACCTTTTTGGTCATCGTTTACAAGGAGTGAAATTACTTTCTGGAGTCTTGAACATAGGATGTGCGTTAACATTTTGTAGTCTGTATTGAGTAGGGTGATAGGCCTCCAATTTTCTAGCAATTGTTTGTCACCTTTTTTATATAGTAGATTAATTACACCACGTTTTTGCGTGTTGCTCATTTCGTTTTTAAAATAACTATAATTTATTGCGCTACAAACACATTGTTTAATGTCTTCCCAAAAATATTTATAGAACTCTGCTGTCAAACCATCACACCCTGGGGCTTTATTTAATTTCATTTTTTGTATTGCTGTATCGCACTCTTGTAAAGTAATAGTACCCTCACAGAACATTTTTTCTTCTTCTGTTAGACAAGGTATATCTGTTTCATTTAGATAGGTATTTATATCGCTAAGGGGAATCCCCTTATTTTCATAAAGCTGTTCATAAAAGCTAACCTCTTCTTGAAGAATGTCTTTTGAGTTTGTTATTCCTTCACCATTTAATTTTTGTAAACTTTTAATAACTTTTTTATTTCCATTATTTTTTTCTAAGCTAAGAAAATATTTGGTGCTGCGTTCACCTTCTTCGATCCACTTTACTCGTGAACGTACGTATGCACCTTTTGTTTCCTTATCATAAATTTGTTCTAACTGTTTTTGCTTTATTTCAATTTCTGTTTCTATATTCTCTTTAGAATCGCCAATTATTAAGGCATCGTTTAATATTTTTTCGTTTTGTAAGTTTTCTTTTTGTTTTGTTTTTTCTTTATTTATTTTGTTACCATACACAATTGACATGTCTTTAATTTTGACTTTAATTAGCTCCCATAATAACTCCGGGTTAAGATTGTATTCATTTTTTTGTGTTTGTATAATCATTTTTCGAATAGCGTTTTGATATTCAATATTTTTTAACAAATCATTGTTTAATTTCCAATAACTTGGACCTTTTTTTAATTCAATAAAATAAATTTTAATGGAAATTGCCTGATGATCCGTTAGTATCGCAGGTCTTATGTCACATGATTTGATTCTATCGTGATCTAAAATACTTTTTGAAATAATCCAGTAATCAAGCCTCCTATAGATTTCTTTACATTTTCTCCGCCATGTAAATTGTATTTTATTTGGATTTTTGTATCTCCATGCATCCTTCAAGTTTAGTATTTTCATGAAATGCTTTATTGTGTACACTGATGTATCTTTTCTGCTGGAGCTATTTTTCTGACCTATTTTTTGGTCTAAGATACAGTTAAAATCACCGCCTACGATAATTTTCTCACTATCTAAATCAACGTATTTCATTATCGTTTTGTTTAACTCCCAAAAACAATACACTTCTTATTTTGTAATTGTTCGGCGCATAAACATTAACGAACGTTAATGGTTTACCATTTAATTTTACTTTTAGAATTGCAAACCTTCCATTTCTATCAATGCATTCAATGATGTCATAAAAGGCACACTCATCTTTAAATAGAATTGAAACACCTGCACTATTTGATGTTCCGAAACTGTGAATGCTAGTACCTTTCCATAACTTATTAAATCTATTTATAACGTCAGGCGTAAAGTGCGTTTCTTGCAAGAGTACTACATTAGCTTTCTGGTCATTACACCAATTTATTATCTTACTTTGCTTATCATTATTTCTTAAGCCTCTAACATTTAATGAAACACAATGTAATATAGACATTAAATAAGGGAATAATATCACAGTAATCTGAGTATAGTATTAATTACAAACAAATGCCGTTCCGTATAAAAGGATACGCTCGATAGACTTAGGTTGACTTGCTTCGCACTCTCTTTCTTTTCTTTTTACGTTTACGTTCGGGGCTTTTCGGGCTAACTATTACATCACATTCTTTAACCATTCCGCTCTCATTTTCTCTAGCCTGTTCTTTGTGATGTACTGTGGCATCTGGGCATTAGAGAGCTGGCTTTATAAATGTGGTGATTCTTGTTTGCGTGTTACTGTTGTCATGTTTTGCGTTTTTGCTGCTTGGACGGTATCTTTGTCTGTTACGTCATCATCACCATCGAAGCTCTCTTTGCAGGAGTTTACATCTTCGATGTTATCATCTTCAGCAGAACATTCGTTATCGCTTGACTCACTCCATTTTAATTTTTCTTTGTCTTGACTTTTCTTTTCAACCATGTTTTTCCACATCTTTTGAATATATTTCTCGCCCGATGTTTGCCGAAATAGCGTAGTACTGATATTCTCTTCGTCTTCTTCATTGAAGGCATTCTGTATCTTGTCTGATACGTTAGACCTGTCAACGGCGGCTAAAGGCTCACTATTTTCTGTATGATTTAGGTCTTCCGTGCAGGATCTTGCAATATGCCCTTCCTTTCCGCATCTATGGCATTCATAGGGGATGTTTTTTGGGCATTTATTGGCTTTGTGCCCCGCTTCATTGCACCGAAAGCATTTCTGTGCATCAAATTGATCCTTATGAAAGAGTCGAACTCTGAAGCCGTTGATCATCGTTAGTCTTGGTCTACCTTTGAACGATTCAACAATCACTGCCCTATCTCCGTTAACAAATCTGGATAGCTTTCCTTTTATGCGAAACTTTACAAATTGAATGTTACCAATTATTTTGCAACCAAAGTGTTTTAAGCAGTTCTTGATCTCATCGTTGTGCAGAGATAGGTAAATCCTTCACCAGTACACGCACACCATTATTCGAAGCGAGATATGGGTTCGTGTCATGTACAGTCACGTTTTTTCCATTTAGGTTAAGACCGGCAGTCAGGATATTCACTCTGTCTCCATGGTTACTGATGTAGATCCTCCATAAATTTTTAATTTTTTGTATCCCTACCAGATTGTTCCCATTAATTATTTCACTCAAAGCAAAATATATGATTTCTTCACTTAAATAATCATCTCCTGGCTCTCGCACGTCACTGTCTTTAAAGAATATAGGCTTTACGCTTGGAATACTTTCGTCCTTTTGTTTGAGTGTTACGTAATCGCTTTGACCGTTTCCAGGCTGACTGTTGATAATTGTTACGTCATCGGAGTGGGTAGGCCTATTACGTTCTTCAATGAGTGGGTGCTTAGCCTTATTGTCACCACTGTAGGTACCAGGCTTCTTCGCCATTTTAAAAGGTCTCGACGGCTTAGACATGTTCGGTTAAACACAGGGTTCTTTACGACTATTGCAGTTTCTCGATCAAAATTTTCATAGACCTAGTTAATCTTTGAATTTAAAACAGTACCAGGT